>NC_086444.1:1018450284-1018620284 GCF_028390025.1 Pseudophryne corroboree | reverse complement strand
GAGGACTGTACGTGTGTGTGGGGGGGTGGCACGTAGGGCACAGTGTCGGGGAAAGCGACGCGCAGGGCACAGGACATGGGGAAAGCAACACGCAAGGTGCAGGGAACTGTGTAGGGGGGACGACATGAAGGTAGCAGGGGACTGTATGGGGAGCGACACCTAGAGTGCAAGGAACTGTATGGGGGGCAACACGCAGGGGACTGGTTAGGGGTGGGTGACACGCAGAGGACTATATGGGGGGGGTAACACACAGGGACTGTATGAGGTAGCATAACGCAGGTCGCTCTGTGTGGGTGGAGACACGTAGGGGGTTGTACAGAGGGCGACACGCAGGAAGCAGGGGACTAACGGGGGCGACATACAGGGGACTGTACGGGGGGTGACATGCAGGGTGCAGGGGACAGTACTGGGGAAAAGAGACATGCTGGGCGCAGACGTCAGTACCGGGGGAAAGGGACATGCAGGGCGATGAGGGCGACATGTAGGACACAGGGGACTGTACTGAAGGGGGCAAAACAGAGCACAGGGGACCGTACAGGAGGGGCGACATGAAGGGCACAGAGGACTGTATGGGGGGGAGACATAGGGGAATGTACATGGGGCAGCATGCACAGCATAGGGGACTGTACGGGTTGGGGGGCAACACGCAGGTGTCTGTACAGGGGGGATGGTGTTACACACAGGGGACTGTATGGGGTGGAGACACGCAGGGGACTTTACAGGACAACACGCAGGGCATAGGGGACTGTATGGGGAGGCGACACAGGGTAATGTATGGGTGGGGGCGACGCGCACAGCAAGGGGGGGTAGATGGGGAGGCAGGCACACAGAAGGTGGGGAACGTGGGAGCCGGGCACACAGCACGGGGGGTGGAGCCGGGCATGGAGGGAGGAGCCGGGCACACAGAATAGAGGGAGGAGCTAGCTTACCTGGAGATCAGGCCCTGTGGGCCTGCCTACGCTTGCACGTTACTGTGGCCTGGGTCCCAGTACCACCCTTTATTCACCAAGGGAGCACAATTTATTCTGGGCCTAATGCCCCCTAATTGACCACAGGCCAGAGGCCTGACACTTAGCCACGGGCCTGGTGTCCGCCTATCATGGGGCCTGCTGGGTGACCTGAGCCTAATGCCCAGGGTCACCATATTTCCTAATGGGCCACACATACACTAGGGCCTAATGCCCTCTATTACAGGCACAGGCCTAATATTCGCCCCGGGCCTAGTACCCGCCTACTGCACCCACAGGCCAGAGGCCTGACACTTGGCCACGGGCCTGGTGCCCGCCTTTCATGGGGCCTGCTGGGTGACCTGGGCCTAATGCCCAGGGTAGCATATTCCCTAATGGGCCACACATACACTAGGGCCTAATGCCCTCTATTACAGGCACAGGCCTAATATTGGCCCCGGGCCTAGTACCTGCCTACTGCACCCACAGGCCAGAGGCCTGACACTTGGCCACGAGCCTGGTGCCCGCCTATCATGGGGCCTGCTGGGTGACCTGGGCCTAATGCCCAGGGTCACCTTATTCCCTAATTTTACACTTACACTAGGGTCAAATGCCCTCTATTATAGGCACAGGCCTAATGCCTGATATTGGCCCCGGGCCTAGTGCCCGCCTACTGCGCCCACAGGCCAGAGGCTTGACAGTTGGCCACGGGCCTGGTGTCGCCTATCATGGGGCCTGCTGGGCATAGGCGTGCGCAGACACTGACAGGCGGGTGCCGCTCCGGACTCCCCCCCCCTCCACTGCATTATAGTGTTCTCTCACCTCCCAGTCCTGGATATAGACTGCTCACCTGGGCTGCCCAGGTGAGCAGTCTATGGGCCGCCCAGGTGAGCAGTCTATATCCAGGACAGGGGAGGTGAGAGATCACTGGATTTATACAGCAGTACCACTGGACATATACGGCAGTATCAATGGACATATACGGCAGTATCACTGGACATATACGGCAGTACCACTGGACATATACAGCAGTATCACTGGACTGGATTTATACCACTGGAATTATATGGCAGGATCACTGGAGTTATACGCCAGTACCACTGGACATATATGGCAGTACCACTGGACATATACAGCAGTATCACTGAACTGGACTTATACACCAGTACCATTGGAATTATAATGCAGGATCACTGGATTTATACACCAGTACCACTGGGATTATACGGCAGGATCACTGGATTTATACGGCAGGATCACTGGAATTATACAGCAGCACCACTGGACATAAACGGCAGTATCACTGGACTGGAGTTATACCACTGGAATTATATGGCAGGATCACTGGATTTATACGCCAGTACCACTGGAATTATACAGCAGGATCACTGGAATTATACGGCAGTACCACTGGACATATATGGCATTACCACTGGACATATACGGCAGTATCACTGAACTGGACTTATACACCAGTACCATTGGAATTATATGGCAGGATCACTGTATTAATATGCCAGTACCACTGGGATTATATGGCAGTATCACTGGATTTATACGGCAGGATCACTGGAATTATACAGCAGCACCACTGGATTTATACGGCCACACCACTGGACATATACGGCAGTATCACTGGACTGGATTTATACACCAGTAGCACTGTAATTGTACGCCAGGATCACTGGAGTTATACGGCAGGATCACTGGACTTATAAGGCAGGATCACTGGACTTATACGGCAGGATCACTGCAATTATACGGCAGGATCACTGGAATTATACGGCAGGATCATTGGAATTATACGGCAGGATCACTGGACTTAAACGCCTGTATCACTGGAATTATATGGCAGGATCACTGGAATTATACACCAGTACCACTGGAATTATACAGCAGCACCACTGGATTTATACAGCAGCACCACTGGACATATACGGCAGTATCACTGGACTGGATTTATACGCCAGTAGCACTGTAATTATATGCCAGGATCACTGGAGTTATATGGCAGGATCACTGGATTTATACGGCAGGATCACAGCAATTATACGGCAGGATCACTGGAATTATACGGCAGGATCACTGGAATTATACAACAGGATGACTGGATTTAAACACCAGTATCACTGGAATTATATGGCAGGATCACTGGAATTATATGCCAGTACCACTGGAATTATACGGCAGGATCACTGGAATTATACGGCAGGATCACTGGAATTATACGGCAGGATCACTGGATTTATACGGCAGTACAGCTAGACATATACGGCAGTATCAATGGACATATATGGTAGTATCACTGGACATATATGGCAGTACCACTGGACATATACAGCAGCACAGGGACACCACCACTGGACTGATGCAGGACAACACAGCATCACTGCAGTGGACTGCATTTATACAGCAGCACTGGACATATGGCAGCAGAGGACACCACCACCGTGACTGGACTGATGCAGCACAAGACACCACCAAGTGTTAAGTGTGTGTGTGTGTGTGTGTGTGTGTGTGTGTGTGTGTGTGTGTGTTAGAGAGAGAGATAGTTCAACTGCTGTTCATAACCAGTGTATTTATGCTTTACATCTGAACTGTTCTTTCTAACTTACTGCTAATGATTGCTTGTGTCTGAAACCATTTGTTAGTGTTTAATAAATTGTCATGGTATCAGCCTGTACATATTATTTTTACAGTCAGGACAGAATCTAATGGATCTTACTGTGTGAAAACTCCAGTTAAAAAGGTACTCACAGAAAACAATATATGACGTGATTCACAGTAACACTTTAGAGTATCAAGTAATTATTTTATGCAGAAATTAATTTACATGCAATATTCAGACACTTTTTCTATAATGTTCATTACTGCAGCATTAACTTTGTAATGTTAAATAATCTTCAAAATAAACTGGTTGCATGGGTTTGCGATTAAACAAGCTGATTTGTATAAAGTTGGAGAAGGTAGAATTTTGAAGGATGAAGCCAAAGATGTCAAAAAGGATAACATGAAAAGCATTGAAACTACTGTAAAACCAATGTTGCTTTACAAATATTGGTAGGAGTAAGGGCTTTATAAAGGCTACATACAGTATGGGATGTGGTTAGCATATAGACAGTCTGAATGCCGGCGGTCATGTGACTGACGCTGGAATCCCAACACTACTTGTAATCCCTACGCTGGGACACTGACCGCTGACATCCTAAAGGTATCAGGTGCCTCTTAGGGTTCGGGACTGGGGGAGGTTAGGGTTAGGCACTGGAGGAAGGGTGTTAGCAGTAGCCCCCTGTGGCTTAGCCATAGCTGACACCCCCGGTGTCTTAGCCCTAGCAGCCACCCCCACTATTATAGCCCTAGCCCTCACTCCAGTTGGGTTAGGGTAGGGGACAGGGAAGGGGTAAAATAATCACACTATTTCCTGATGGCATTCTAATTACCAGGATGCAGCGGTTGGTCATATGACCACAAGCATCCTGTATTACACCCTACAGTATAGTAGAGGTCTCTAGTTCCAAATCATTTACTTTAAGCAAAGTGCTGATTGCAGTAAGTGAAAAAGTATGTACAGTTGTCAATGTTAATGTTGTGCTGTGATATGTACCTCTTATTGTCCTACCAGGACAATCACCTTCCGGCATTCTAACGATATACACTTCAACTTAATGTAATGATAGAATAAAACTATAAGCCATTACTTGAATAATTCTTCACAAAGCTCCTGCATAAAAGAGGAAAAAGATGGACCAGAGGGTAAAAAAAAAACAAGTGTCAGGATTCCAGAGAAGCCCATCCAAAATTAAGGTGCTCCCCTGAAAGGAATTTTCATAGCTGCTGGTGTACTCACGAGGCACTTTAGGGTTCCAGGGAAGCAGACATATGAAATGCTGCAGAGAGGGACCTCAAAGCTGTCTTTGAACTTTGTGATGCTGTAGATCAGGGGTGGCCAACCAGTCAGAGACAAAGAGACAAAACCTCTTGTTAGGTACATGAAAGAGCCGACATCGACCTGAAGGCACGCGTGCAAAAATTGGGTGTAGCCTTGTGCCTGCTAGGGCACACCCCTAGTATAAAATACATTGAAAAAGCCACTTCCAGATAAAATAATTGAAAAAGCCAGATCCACATAAAACATATTGAAAAAGTCATATTCACATAATACACTTCAGCTCCCCCATGTGTGATTCCAGCCAACATCCTGCTGTGTCACTCCAGCCAGCACTCTGCTGTGTCACTCCAGCCAGTACCCACATGTGTCAATGTGTCACTCCAGGCAGCTCCCCCATGTGTCACTACTGCAGGCACCCTCCTGTGTCACTCCTGCCTGCTCACCCATGTGTCACTCCTGCTAGCACCCTTCTCTATCACTCCAGTCAGCTCCCCCATTGTGTCTTTCCTGCCGGGATCCTATGTCACTCCAGCCAGCTCCCCATAGTGTCACTCCTGCCAGCACCCTCCTGTTTCACTCCAGCCAGCACCCTCCTGTGTCACTTCAGTCAGGTCCACCATTGTGTCTCTCCTGCCAGGATCCTCCTTTGTCACCTCAGCCAACTCTACCTTGTGTAATTCCAGCCCACACTCATGTCACTACAGACCAGTATCTAGCTGCCTCAGTTTTCAGTTCCCGTAGTGCTGCTGCGTGTCTGGCTGGAGTGCTCTGGTTTAAGGATCTGTTGTTGTCACGTGACTTTGAGTGTCGGGAGCCACATTTGAATAAAGAAAGAGCCGCATGCTGATCAAGAGCCACGGATTGGCCACTGCTGCTGTAGATGATGGATGCAACCAGAATCTTTTAGAGATTTCCCGAAAAAAGCACTTACTGTAGAGGCAAAGAGTAATGGGAATAATGGTGGATATGTGTGTCAGTATATTTTGTATAAAACAAGAATAACCTCAAAAAAGGCACTATTCAAACTAAGGGGTCTATTTACTAAGCCTTGTGTGTAGATAAAGTGGACGGAGATAAAGTACCAGCCAATCAGCTCCTAACTGCCATGTCACAGGCTGGGTTTGAAAAATGACAGTTAGGAGCTGGTTGGCAGGTACTTTATCTCCATCCACTTTATCTCCACACATGGCTTAGTAAATAGAGCCCTAAATCTCATACAGTAATATTAGACTTAATGGAAATTAAACATTAACATCATGAAAGACTGATGCATGCTCTCCATAGACCATAGTTTCTGACTTTCTGGCTGTTCGGCACAGCAGTGTACGATGTGGGGGACATGGCTTAGAATAGGGGGTGGGGGCGTGATGCACCACAGAAGGCTGTGGGCGGGCTGTATGATCATATCACAGTGGCCATGCCCCTAACTATATATAATCCCGAGATTACCGGCATTGTACAGCAGTTGGCATGGCTACAATGATGCGATTCAGCGTGAAACGCATCATTGGCAGCCTAGTCCTTCGAATTCAGTCTGTAAATGGGCGACCGGCGGGTCCAGGAGACTTGCCCACTTTTCTGGGTGGCTTGGAGTGCCATATATTTTTGGAAACCTCCCGTCATAGTATGCCCAAGACTGAAGACTTAGCTATTCAGATTGGAAGATTTAACGTAAGAGGGGAAGTTCTCAAAATGGTAAAATTAAAAGATACTGTATATCAAATGACATCAACAACCATTTTGCACACTTTTAGTGCTAAAGATGAGTAGGAGAGTTAAAGTTAGAGGGCCCGATTAAGAACTGATTGCTAATGTGTGTTTTCGCACAGTGGGCGATTATCGATAGACTGCACATGTGTATGCACAGCAATGCGCATGCTTGTCGCCAACCAACAACAGGCATCGCCAAACAGTGACAAGCT
Source organism: Pseudophryne corroboree (assembly GCF_028390025.1). NCBI lineage: Eukaryota > Metazoa > Chordata > Amphibia > Anura > Myobatrachidae > Pseudophryne > Pseudophryne corroboree. The sequence continues at coordinate 1,018,613,526 of NC_086444.1, read as the reverse complement.
GGTGCAAATATTTCAATTGCACAGCCATTCGCAAGCTCTTTGACATGAAGAGGCCGTTTGGGGGTGGTAACTGACCGTTTTCTAGGAGTGTCAGAGAAAACGCAGGTGTACCCAAGCGTTTTCAGGGAGGGTGTGTGACGTCAGCTCCGGACCTGATCAGCCTGTTCTCTTTGCACTGTAGGAGTAAAGGTGCATACACACGGAGCGATATAACTGAGCGATTTTGACTATATAGTCAAAATCGCTCAGAAAGTTAGTGCAGATCGCTCCGTGTGTACACAGGCAGCGATAGCGATGCGCGTCCCCGCCAGGTCGCTATCGCTGGGAAAAATAGTCAGTGCAGGCAAGTCAATTTTGGCTATGTCGCTGGGAAAGTTAGTTAAAATCGCTAGAGGCCAGCGATTTTTCCCAGCGATAGCGATGTTGCCGGCGGCGGTGGTGCGGGCGGCGGCGGGTGGTGGCGGCGGTGCGGGCGGCGGCGGGTGGCGGTGTGGGCGGCGGCGGGGGCGGCGGCGGGTTGCGGTGGCGGTGTGGGCGGCGGTGGTGCGGGCGGGGGAAATTTTACCTTTATCTTGCAGAGTTTGGCAGCGGAGCGGTACCAGTTTCAAAAATGGCGCCTCAGCGTCATTTTTGAAATTCAAGATGGCTGCCGCGAGCCAATCACGGCTCGCCGCGTCATCACCCCGCCCCCTCCTGCTGACTTATATAAGTCAGCGCGAGGCAGCGGCTTTCAGTCCGACGGCGGAGGAGGAGCGGAGAAGAGCTCCTGAAGACTGAAGGTGGAAGTCCTGGATGGGCGGCGGCTATGCAAAAGAGCTTAGCAGCCGCCGCCCACCAGGTGAAGACGCCGGAGCAAGACCTCAGAAGCCCTGGGGAGGTGGCGCCCCCCCAGGTGAAGACGCCGGAAGCCCTGGGAAGGCGGCGGCCATGCAAAAGAGCTTAAAGGCCGCCGCCCCCAGGTGAAGACCCAGTTTAATAAAGGATTTTTTAAAGAATGTGTCGGGGTTTTTTTTCAATATTTTCTTTACAGGTGGACTACAGGTGCCAGCGGGCCCTTTATGTCCGGGCATGCTGGCACTTGTGGTTCTCCAAGTGCCAGCATGCTGGGGCAGGCTTGCTGGGACCTGTAGGCCACCTGTAAAGAACAATATTACTATTTAAAGGCTATCAGCCTCCCATCCACCGCCCACGGATGGGGGGGACAGCCTCGGGCTTCACCCCTGGCCCATGGGTGGCTGGAGGGGGGGGACCCCTTGATTTAAGGGGTCCTCACTCCTCCAGTGTACCCCGGCCAGGGGTGACTAGTTGGGGGGGTAATGGCACGGCCGCAGGGACCAATATAAAAGTGTCCCCCGGCTGTGGCATTATCTCCCTGGCTAGTGGAGCCCGGTGCTGGTTTTAGAAATACGGGGGACCCCTATGTCTTTTGGCCCCCGTATTTTTTAAACCAGGACCGGACGCAGAGCCCGGTGCTGGTTGTCTAAATATGGGGGAACCCTACTAATTTTTTCCTCTGTATTTTAACAACCAGGACTGGCTCAAAGAGCCCGAGGCTGGTTTTACATAGGAGGGGGGACCCCATGCAAATTTTTTTTTTTACTTTTAGCTATTTAAATACCAGCCACCCTGTAAAATCGTCCTATATATGACACTCATCCCCTTATTTAAATGAGATTGTCAAAATCTCCCATACCCAAAATCTCCTATAGCCAAAATCTCTTGCATAGTTAGACAAAATCTCTGGTAAAGTTAGTCAAAATCTCCTACTGCCAGTTCAAGGGAAAAGTTAGTCAAAGGGGTATATGCAATTGCGGTCGAATTCGCGGAAATTTTCACCGTTTTTTAATTCGACTCAATTCGACAGGTGAATTCCGGAAGGTGGCTTCCGGAATTCACCATATTCAATGAAAAACGGATTCGCCAGAGTCGCGGGCGAAAATCGGCCGATTTGGCGGATTTTGCCGCGATTTTAAAAAATGGTAAAAAAACGTGAAAAACCCGAAAAAAAAATGGCGTGGGGTCCCCCCTCCAAAGCATAACCAGCCTCGGGCTCATCGAGCTGGTCCTGGTTCTAAAAATGCAGGGGAAAAATTGGCCAGGGATCCCCCGTATTTTTAAAACCAGCACCGGGCTCTGCGCCTGGTGCTGGTGCCAAAAATACGGGGGACAAAAAGAGTAGGGGTCCCCCGTATTTTTAACACCAGCATCGGGCTCCACTAGCTGGACAGATAATGCCACAGCCGGGGGTCACTTTTATGCCGTGCCCTGCGGCCGTGGCATTAAATATCCAACTAGTCACCCCTGGCCGGGGTACCCTGGGGGAGTGGGGACCCCTTCAATCAAGGGGTCCCCCCCCCAGCCACCCAAGGGCCAGGGGTGAAGCCCGAGGCTGTCCCCCCCCATCCAATGGGCTGCGGATGGGGGGGCTGATAGCCTTTTGTGATAATAAAAAGATATTGTTTTTTCCAGTAGTACTACAAGTCCCAGCAAGCCTCCCCCGCAAGCTGGTACTTGGAGAACCACAAGTACCAGCATGCGGGAGAAAAACGGGTCCGCTGGTACCTGTAGTACTACTGGGAAAAAAATACCCAAATAAAAACAGGACACACACACCTTGATAGTAAAACTTTATTACACACTACCGACACACACATACTTACCTATGTTGACACGCCGACTGCCACGGTCTCCGACGATCCGAGGGTACCTGTGAAAAAATTATACTCACCTTCCAGCGTCCAGAGATAAATCCACGTCCAGAGAGTAAAATCCACGTACTTGTTAAAAAAAAAAAACACGCAAAAACACGCTCCATACCGGACTAGAAAGGGGTCCAATGTTTTCACATCAGACCCCTTTCTCCCGAATGCCGGGACATCACGTGACTCCTGTCACTGACGTCCCTTCAGCCAATCAGGAAGCGCTACTTCCGTGGCGCTCACCTGATTGGCTGTGCGCTGTCTGTACTGTGAAAGCACATCGCAAAGCCGCTCCATTACTTTCAATGGTGGGAACTTTGCGGGTAGCGGTGGGGTCACCCGCCGGTCAGCCGCTGACCGGCGGGTGACCTTACCGCTAGCCGCTAAGTTCCCACCATTGAAAGTAATGGAGCGGCTTTGCGATGTGCTGTCACAGTACAGACAGCGAACAGCCAATCAGGTGAGCGCAACGAAGTTGCGCTTCCTGATTGGCTTAGAGACCTTTCTGTGACAGCTGTCACTGACAGGTCTCATTCGTGGAAAGGTGTCCCATGTGTCACCATGGGACCCCTTTCAGTCCGGCATGGAGCGGGTGTTCGGTTTGTTTTTTTGCCAAGTACGTGGATTTATCTCTGGACCATGGCTGAGGTGAGTATATTGATCTTTTCTTTTCAGGTATCCGTGGATTCTACATGGAGAAGAGGACCGATGTCGGCGTGTGAATATAGGTAAGTATGTGTGTGTCGACGTATGAAATAAAGTTTTACTGTCGACGGTGTGTGTGTCCTGTTTTTATTTGGGTATTTTTTTCCCAGTAGTACTACAGGTACCAGCGGGCCCGTTTTTCTCCCGCATGCTGGTACTTGTGGTTCTCCAAGTACCAGCTTGCGGGGGAGGCTTGCTGGGACTTGTAGTACTACTGGAAAAAACAATATCTTTTTATTATCACAAAAGGCTATCAGCCCCCCCATCCGCAGCCCATTGGATGGGGGGGGACAGCCTCGGGCTTCACCCCTGGCCCTTGGGTGGCTGGGGGGGGGGACCCCTTGATTGAAGGGGTCCCCACTCCCCCAGGGTACCCCGGCCAGGGGTGACTAGTTGGATATTTAATGCCACGGCCGCAGGGCACGGCATAAAAGTGACCCCCGGCTGTGGCATTATCTGTCCAGCTAGTGGAGCCTGATGCTGGTGTTAAAAATACGGGGGACCCCTACTCTTTTTGTCCCCCGTATTTTTGGCACCAGCACCAGGCGCAGAGCCCGGTGCTGGTTTTAAAAATACGGGGGATCCCCTGTCAATTTTTCCCCCGCATTTTTAGAACCAGGACCAGCTCGAAGAGCCCGAGGCTGGTTATGCTTTGGAGGGGGGACCCCACGCCATTTTTTTTTATGATTTCACCGTTCCAGCATTAAAAAAAAAAAATAATAATAATATTTTAAAAAATATATAAATAATATTTGTGCCTCCAAAAAAAAAAAAAAAAAGTACCTAATCCCTTCTAATATAAATAGATCTGCTATTCCCCCCAAAAAAAAACACAAAAAAAAACATGTTTAAAATTTTTTTATTTGTTTTCACCCTCCAAAGTGTGGCGGATTGAAAATGACGAATTTGCTGTCTAAAAGCACTGCTGTCGAATTTCCAAACTTGAATTGAATATGCTTTGGTCGAATTGCAGCACTTGTATCATTGCAGAAAAGTCGAATTTGCAAAAAGTCGAATTTCAAAAAGTCGAATTTTGAAAGTCCGTTTTTTGGTCGGAAAGCACTGAATTGCATAGGCGATTTTTTTTTTTGGTCGAAAATGACCCGAAATTCGACAATTTCGGGAATTCGACCGCAATTGCATATACCCCATAGTCAAAATCTCTCCGTGTGTATGCACCTTAAGTCCTGGGCTGCACACAGACTGCACACAGTGGAAAAATCTTTCAATGGTGAGTGTGATGCGAACGGCCTTTTCCATGGAGGCTGTCTCCATACACTGTTAATTGATAACATTGTTACACACCAACATCTTTTTATTATTTCCCTATTATCCCATGCTTACTTCAATCTATACCACATTAAATAACAACTCTCTCTGAACTCTACTGTATAAAGAAAGTATGTTACTGTATGTATTTAGAGAGGAGAAGCTGTCCCAGAAATCCTCCAAAAATTGGTGAGAGTATTCCAATTATTGCACATACAATCATTCAACTTATGTGTTATAGAATTTGGACCTACTGTAAGTAAAAGACTGGGAGCTAGAGAGATATATTAATGTGATAGTTATTGTCAATATTATTTTGATTTCTGTGCTTTTTTGAATCTTTTTTTAAACATATTTGACTCAACCTTTCTTTATTAACAATGACCCATTTAAGCATTTTTGGGTTGCTAAAAATAAATCTAAATATTCATCATTTCGCAAATTTATGTCTGCATTTGTCTGTGTCTGGTTAGGGAACCCTCTACTGGGGCATGGTATAGTTTGGAGTGGATGACAAAGAAGAGAGTCCGAGCAGGTAACTGCAGCTTGCACCTGCATCACACCACCCACATCCCCACCTGTTTGTATATTACATATCCACCACATAAAGATAATTTGCCCTTTGCAGAAGATGCGCTTCCTTTCTCAAGACCACTAAAAGTGCATTTTTTTCCATCTGCAAGCAGGAGCACAGGGGTATTTCTTACTGCCACATTTAAAAAAAAACTACATGTGAAACAATTTATTTCACTTGTGAATCTTTGAAAAGACCTTAAAATCATGAACGCTGTTGTGTATACTAGAAATGATGCAGTATAAAAACACTGGTTTCATTATTTCAGTTAAGTCTAGATACAGAAGATACACATACAATCATAAAAGTAATAATGGGGGGGTTTGTTAGCAAACCAAAAAGCACCCTAATGGGCAAAACCATGTTGCATTGCAGGTGGGGCATTTGCAACATGTGCAGAGAAAGTTAGATTTGGGTTGGTTATATTGTTTCTGCGCAGGGTAAATACTGGCTGCTTTATTTTTGCACTCTAGTTTAGATTTCAGTTTGAACACACCCCACCCAAATCTAAATCTCTCTGCACATGTTAGGTGGTAAGGGGTGGTACAGCGTACCGGTAAGAAATTCCAAGCTGGTACACAGTACCACCAGGCTGCAGGCACTGTGTCGGGGAGAGGAGAGTGCAGCATGCACTGTGGGGGTATATCTGGCACTGTGGGAGTTTATGTGTATCTGGCACTGTGGGGGCATATGTGTATCTAGCACCATGCGGGCATATATGACACTGTGGGGCATATCTGGCACCATGGGGGCATATGTGTATCTGGCACTGTGGGAGCATATCTGGCTTATGTGTATCTGGCACTGTGCAGGCATATATGGCACTCTGGGGGCATATGTGTATCTGCCACTGTGAAAGCATATGTGTATCTGGCACTGTGGGGGCATATATGTATCTGGCATCATGTGGGCATATCTGGCACTGTGGGGGTATATGTGTATCTTGCACTGTGCGGGCATATCTGGCACCGTGGGGAATATGTGTATCTGGCACTGTGGAAGCATATTTGTATCTGTCACTACACTACTGGGGGCATATGTGTATCTGGCACTGTGGGGGCATATGTATATTTGCCACTATTAGGGGCACATGTGTCTCTGGCACTGCACTATTGGGGTCATATGTGTATCACTCCCCAATTTTCATTGGCCATGCCCCATGTGGCATGTGGCCACACCCATTTTTTGGCACGTGTGCCTCTGGCGTGAGCACACAGTACCACTAAGAAGAAATTTTTTCTACTTACACCACTGATGATAGGTTAGGGTTAGGCTGCAGGGAAGGAGTGATAGGGATAGGGTGGAGGTAAGTATACTCAAGGGACCCCTGTGGGGATTTTCTCCATTGGACGGCTGCTGTTGGTCATATGACTGCCAGCATACCGACTGTCAGTAAAAAGGTATCACACCCATACTATCTTATCCACCTAAAAGGAGTTTTTAACCACTTGCCTGGCATGATTTTTTGTTACAAATATTTTTTAAAAAAAGTTGTTGTTTTTTAAATAAATTCATCTTGGACATGTTCTTCACCTAATTCACTCATTAAAAAAGTACAATTTCTGAGCTTTTTTTGGGGGGGAAATTTGTCAGTTACCTGGTTAAAGCAGTATAAGCACTTTGCAGAGTGAGAGGCATTAGTGGACTTTGATTTAGCTTACTTTATGGATCAAGTTATTCATGAAAATTAGGTAATATCAGAGTTCCTACATAGGCTCAGCAAAAGGAAGTAGTGCAGGGAGGCGCTGGGACAGAGTGGTGCTCCCCCTGCCCTGCATCCATTCCCTGCTGATGTGCCATCCTGTCCCCCCTGCTGCTGCTGCCAGCTGCTGTGCCTGTCACTGTATGACAGGCAGCAGCGCCGGCATCATGAATAGCCTACTCCCCTTTCCTCACCTGTGACAGCGGCTGTGTACAGATCAGGGATGGGGTGGAGCTACATGGGATGGAAGGGAGTGGAGCTAAATGGGACAGAAGGGGGCGGAGCTACATGGACCAGGCTGCTGTACAGAGAGAGGGAGAGTAATTACAGTGGCGGCCAGCCAGACTTAGGTAAGTGGAGGGTGAGAGAGAAATGTATGTATGTGTATGGTGTGTGTGTGTGTGTGTGTGTGTGTGTTTGTTTGTGTGTGTGTGTGTGTGTGTGTGTGTGTGTGTGTGTGTATGGTGGTCGGGTGTGTATGTATACATGTGTGAATTGTGTGTGTGTGTGTGTGTGTGTGTGTGTGTGTGTGTATGGTGGGGTGTGTATGTGTGTGTGTGTGTGTGTGTGTGTGTGTGTGTGTGTGTGTGTGTGAGGTATGTCTGTGTGCCCGCGCATTATGGACGCTATGACTGGAGGGGGCATTACATGTAAAGATGCTACTACTACTGGGGGGGCATTACGTATAAGGATGCCACTACTGGGAGAGCATTACATATAAGAAAGCTACTACTACTGGGGGGGATTATGTATAAGGACGGTACTACTACTTGGAAGGCATTACGTATAAGGAAGCTACTACTTGTGGACATTATGTATAAGGACGCTACTACTACTGGGGGGGCATTACATATATGGACGCTACTACTACTGGGGGGGCATTACATATGATAAAGAAGGAATCCATCTTTGTTCATAGACTCCATAGTTAAGCTGTTTATAATTGTTTATCAGATCAGAGCTGATATTGTTAAGAAGTGCAAGGCACTGCACTTTGAGTGAACTATATTGAAACCGTCTTATGATCTATTTTTATTACTTTTCTGAGTAAAATATAAATATCAGCAGCTAGACATATAGGCTTCACAGGTGTCCAGTAGTTTGCGGTATGGTAGGTGTGAAAACATAACTAAATATAGCATGTCTCGCTTTTACCAAAATTCCCCTAACTGACCCACTTAAAAGCACATACAGTCTAAAAAAATATAGACGTGGCAGACATATTACGTATAAGATAGGAGTTTTATAAGCCAATAGGATTAAGCTTCGTGTCAGGAATCTACGACACCATATGTTAATTTGTATCACATTATAATGTACTGCTTGTAGGAAATAAAGCTCTCTCTGCTCTGTTATTTTTCACTTTACACACGTGTGGCTAGTTATTACAAAGGTTACTTTGTTTTCTGGTAACTGGCTACAGCCGTGAATGAACCTGAGCTGACTGATTGAGTGTGTGCTTGAGATTGGATCAGTGAGGGGTGCCCTGTCCTGGGGCAACCTTTATCAATTTGGAGGTTCCGAATCCGATATCCTCATCACCTGTTGAACAACGGACGGCTGGGTGCACGGTTCCTGGACTGAGACTCACAAAACCATGCGCATGGTAAGTAGAGATATTTTCTATTCAGACTTTCATTCCTTTGACTATCCATCTGTTCCATTGCCAAACAGAGATCAGGGATTTTGCACAACGGTCACTCAGTAATCAGGTTGATTTTTTCATATTTCTTCTATTCTCTTGCTTATATGTGCTTATATGTGTTATAAAGGCGTAAGAATCAATTAATGTGGGAGTGAATGTGTTCTGAGTATTTAGAGTGTGTCCGCATATAACCAACTGACGGGTTGTTAAACTGGATGTTGCTGCAGCTGCTTTCAGTGGTGGTAGCAGCTCCCAGGACCCGTGTACTTGGTGTGTGGGTCTCAAATACCAGGTGATTCAAGTGACGTAGTAAAAACGGCCAGTGAGTCTGGTCAGGTGGTCCGGTGCGGCAGCAATCCTGTACGCTTACTCAAGTGACCCATGTGGCATTTGGGGTCTGGACCACTGTCTTGTTTTGTCTTATATTGAAAATTAGAACGTAGGTTAAGTCAGTGTTACTGCAGTTTATATGTGTAAGATATTGTAGGAAGACTTTAGAAATAACTCGGAGTTATGAAAGAAACATGTCCACTTTGTAAATGTGTAATAATTTTAGTAAAAGCACACCACAATCAGAAATATTATCTAAACTATATAGGTAGTCCAGGAGAATCACCCTTATTCTCTGAACCGTGGGAAGAGGGGCTTGACATTTGTGTACCAATAGGTTGCCATTTCATTCCTAGAGAGAGAGACATTGGAAGAGATTGGACAGACATAGTATCTGAAGTGGCAAACTCAGAGCATCGTACTACACATAACATAAGAGTCTAAGTTATAGGTACGATAGAATATCATTGCCAAGAAACATCTGACTTGCACTTCCTGTCGCTTTAAAAATTATAGTGTACAGAGTTAAAAAAAAAAGAAAAGGGGAATGGAAATCATTTAAAACTTTTTCTCTGTGATCCATGAACAAAGACAGGTGCGGGCAGTAAATGCAAGTTAAATGTCCTGTCAGGATTGTGTCTGCATAGCTATCATACATAAGTTAGGAGAAGGATATCCATTTATTTTAAAAGCCATAGTGTACACCGCAGAAGAAAGGGTTTGGGAAAATAGAGAAAACCCAGATGATGTGTTCATATTGATGGGATGTCATTTCATTCCAAAGGATAGTGACATAGGTAAAGATTGGTTACAGATCACCTCTGTTCCAGGCAATTTTCCTCACAGTTATATCTCAGGGGATCTGTTAGAAACAGGTTACTGATATTTCCCAGATTCTGAATACTTACTGGCCATAAGTATGGGAAATATAAATAGTTATCCTTCGGATGAAGCACCTCAGAGTGCCATGGACATTATGAAAAGTGTACATAATGAGCAATGCTTGAAGGGTATGAGGCGGTTGTTTCGACATGCGGGGTTGGCTATTGATGGCACTCTAGACCCAGAAAAGTTGAAACAGATCAGAGTAACCTACGGGAGATATGTGAAGGATAATAAACTGGAACAGAGTCTTGATTTGTGGATTGAGATAGGTGAATTACTTCGGTATGAGAAAGAGTTAGAAGAGTTAGAACAAATTCAAGAACAAATGGCTTTGATTAATATGGATGATTTTGAACATGCAGACACATCTGGACAGGGAACAATTAGACATAGAGGTCCCAAGAAAACCAAAGGGTATCCTTACTGGGCATGTCCAAATTGTGGACATTGTAACCCACCAGATGATACAATATGTCCAATTTGTCAGACACCTTGGTCCTATAAATGTAAACCCTGTGAAGGAGCAAATGTCAGAAAATCCATTATGTTTAGGAAATCTCTCAGTTAATGGTTGCCAGTGTTGAAAGATAAAAGACCTACAAAATATACTTGGAGATGCGCATGCCCCATAATAATACATTGACAGACTAAGGATTGCACAGCATGTAATGTTAAAAGACCAGGAGTGCATCCTACGAAAAATTTATGTATGGTCGCTAGTCTGGCATTGTTATGCACACCAGTGCCTGCAGGAATGTACTGGTGTCAGAACTGTTATGCACTCCAGTGCCTGCAGGAATGTACTGGTGTTTGAACTGTTATGCACACCAGTGCCTGCAGGAATGTACTGGTGTCTGAACGGATAGGTATGCAAAACAAATGAACTCACAGACAGACTGGGGAATATGACATTACGTACACAGAAGGTGATAGGGTAACAAAATACACACAAAGTGAACAGAGAAGCCCAGAGGCTAAGGAACTGGGTGTCTCCCTAGTATTAGCAATGCTCAGATGGGAAAAGCAAGATGTTGTGTTTTAATACGTAGAGAACCCGAAATGCTGTTGCTAAGGGCAACAGCAAAACCCTAAAGGGTTACCAACGGGTGTGGCAGTAAACTCCTTGGTCAGAGATGGAATGATAGACACAAGGAGAGTCTCCACAATCCTAATTCTCACTTGCAGTGCACAGGTTCAGCTTACTGCCACTAAACTGACACCTGACACATTGCACAGTGAGACAGGATTTAGGCAGGCAAGTCTTAGAATACAGCTGCAAACTTGCTAAGTTCACAGAGTAGTAAAAGAACCCCAGCAAGTTAAACGACTGACTCCAGTCTTACTGCTAGGTCTGGATTGGCAGAGTGTAGTACCAAATCCCCAGGCCTATTTGCAGTAAGCAACAACAAATACAAAGCTACACAGTACTAGAGATGTGCACTTGAAATTTTTCGGGTTTTGTGTTTTGGTTTTGGGTTCGGTTCCGCGGCCGTGTTTTGGGTTCGACCGCGTTTTGGCAAAACCTCACCGAATTTTTTTTGTCGGATTCGGGTGTGTTTTGGATTCGGGTGTTTTTTTCAAAAAACACTGAAAAACAGCTTAAATCATAGAATTTGGGGGTCATTTTGATCCCAAAGTATTATTAACCTCAAAAACCATAATTTCCACTCATTTTCAGTCTATTCTGAATACCTCACACCTCACAATATTATTTTTAGTCCTAAAATTTGCACCGAGGTCGCTGGATGACTAAGATAAGCGACCCTAGTGGCCGACACAAACACCTGGCCCATCTAGGAGTGGCACTGCAGTGTCACGCAGGATGGCCCTTCCAAAAAACACTCCCCAAACAGCACATGACGCAAAGAAGAAAAAAGAGGCGCAATGAGGTAGCTGTGTGAGTAAGATAAGCGACCCTAGTGGCCGACACAAACACCTGGCCCATCTAGGAGTGGCACTGCAGTGTCACGCAGGATGGCCCTTCCAAAAAACACTCCCCAAACAGCACATGACGCAAAGAAGAAAAAAAGAGGCGCAATGAGGTAGCTGTGTGAGTAAGATAAGCGACCCTCGTGGCCGACACAAACACCTGGCCCATCTAGGAGTGGCACTGCAGTGTCACGCAGGATTGCCCTTCCAAAAAACACTCCCCAAACAGCACATGACGCAAAGAAGAAAAAAAGAGGCGCAATGAGGTAGCTGTGTGAGTAAGATAAGCGACCCTAGTGGCCGACACAAACACCTGGCCCATCTAGGAGTGGCACTGCAGTGGCACGCAGGATAACCCTTCCAAAAAACACTCCCCAAACAGCACATGACGCAAAGAAGAAAAAAAGAGGCGCAATGAGGTAGCTGTGTGAGTAAGATAAGCGACCCTAGTGGCCGACACAAACACCTGGCCCATCTAGGAGTGGCACTGCAGTGGCACGCAGGATGGCCCTTCCAAAAAACACTCCCCAAACAGCACATGACGCAAAGAAGAAAAAAAGAGGCGCAATGAGGTAGCTGTGTGAGTAAGATAAGCGACCCTAGTGGCCGACACAAACACCTGGCCCATCTAGGAATGGCACTGCAGTGGCACGCAGGGTGGCCCTTCCAAAAAACACTCCCCAAACAGCACATGACGCAAAGAAGAAAAAAAGAGGCGCAATGAGGTAGCTGTGTGAGTAAGATAAGCGACCCTAGTGGCCGACACAAACACCTGGCCCATCTAGGAGTGGCACTGCAGTGGCACGCAGGATGGCCCTTCCAAAAAACACTCCCCAAACAGCACATGACGCAAAGAAGAAAAAAAGAGGCACAATGAGGTAGCTGTGTGAGTAAGATAAGCGACCCTAGTGGCCGACACAAACACCTGGCCCATCTAGGAGTGGCACTGCAGTGGCACGCAGGATGTCCCTTCCAAAAAACACTCCCCAAACAGCACATGACGCAAATAAAAATGAAAGAAAAAAGAGGTGCAAGATGGAATTGTCCTTGGGCCCTCCCACCCACCCTTATGTTGTATAAACAGGACATGCACACTTTAACCAACCCATCATTTCAGTGACAGGGTCTGCCACACGACTGTGACTGAAATGACGGGTTGGTTTGGACCCCCACCGAAAAAGAAGCAATTAATCTCTCCTTGCACAAACTGGCTCTACAGAGGCAAGATGTCCACCTCATCATCATCCTCCGATATATCACCGTGTACATCCCGCTCCTCACAGATTATCAATTCGTCCCCACTGGGATCCACCATCTCAGCTCCCTGTGTACTACTTTGTGGAGGCAATTGCTGCTGGTCAATGTCTCCACGGAGTAATTGATTATAATTCATTTTAATGAACATCATCTTCTCCACATTTTCTGGAAGTAACCTCGTACGCCGATTGCTGACAAGGTGAGCGGCGGCACTAAACACTCTTTCGGAGTACACACTTGTGGGAGGGCAACTTAGGTAGAATAAAGCCAGTTTGTGCAAGGGCCTCCAAATTGCCTCTTTTTCCTGCCAGTATAAGTACGGACTGTCTGACGTGCCTACTTGGATGCGGTCACTCATATAATCCTCCACCATTCTTTCAATGGGGAGAGAATCATATGCAGTGACAGTAGACGACATGTCCGTAATCGTTGTCAGGTCCTTCAGTCCGGACCAGATGTCAGCATCAGCAGTCGCTCCAGACTACCCTGCATCACCGCCAGTGGGTGGGCTCGGAATTCTGAGCCTTTTCCTCGCACACCCAGTTGCGGGAGAATGTGAAGGAGGAGATGTTGACAGGTCGCGTTCCGCTTGACTTGACAATTTTGTCACCAGCAGGTCTTTGAACCCCAGCAGACTTGTGTCTGCCGGAAAGAGAGATCCAAGGTAGGTTTTAAATCTAGGATCGAGCACGGTGGCCAAAATGTAGTGCTCTGATTTCAACAGATTGACCACCCGTGAATCCTTGTTAAGCGTATTAAGGGCTCCATCCACAAGTCCCACATGCCTAGCGGAATCGCTCTGTGTTAGCTCCTCCTTCAATGTCTCCAGCTTCTTCTGCAAAAGCCTGATGAGGGGAATGACCTGACTCAGGCTGGCAGTGTCTGAACTGACTTCACGTGTGGCAAGTTCAAAAGGTTGCAGAACCTTGCACAACGTTGAAATCATTCTCCACTGCGCTTGATACAGGTACATTCCACCTCCTATATCGTGCTCAATTGTATAGGCTTGAATGGCCTTTTGCTGCTCCTCCAACCTCTGAAGCATATATAGGGTTGAATTCCACCTCGTTACCACTTCTTGCTTCAGATGATGGCAGGGCAGGTTCAGGCGTTTTTGGTGGTGGTCTTCTGTACGTGGTGCCTGTCCTCCGAAAGTGTCCCGCAATTCTTCTGGCCACCGACAGCATCTCTTGCACGCCCCTGTCGTTTTTTAAAAAATTCTGCACCACCAAATTCAAGGTATGTGCAAAACATGGGACGTGCTGGAATTTGCCCATATTTAATGCACACACAATATTGCTGGCGTTGTCCGATGCCACAAATCCACAGGAGAGTCCAATTGGGGTAAGCCATTCCGCAATGATCTTCCTCAGTTGCCGTAAGAGGTTTTCAGCTGTGTGCGTATTCTGGAAACCGGTGATACAAAGCGTAGCCTGCCTAGGAAAGAGTTGGCGTTTGCGAGATGCTGCTACTGGTGCCGCCGCTGCTGTTCTTGCGGCGGGCGTCCATACATCTACCCAGTGGGCTGTCACAGTCATATAGTCCTGACCCTGCCCTGCTCCACTTGTCCACATGTCCGTGGTTAAGTGGACATTGGGTACAACTGCATTTTTTAGGACACTGGTGAGTCTTTTTCTGACGTCCGTGTACATTCTCGGTATCGCATGCCTAGAGAAGTGGAACCTAGATGGTATTTGGTAACGGGGGCACACTACCTCAACAAATTGTCTAGTTCCCTGTGAACTAACGGCGGATACCGGACGCACGTCTAACACCAACATAGTTGTCAAGGCCTCAGTTATCCGCTTTGCAACAGGATGACTGCTGTGATATTTCATCTTCCTCGCAAAGGACTGTTGGACAGTCAATTGCTTGGTGGAAGTAGTAAAAGTGGGCTTACGACTTCCCCTCTGGGATGACCATCGACTCCCAGCAGCAACAACAGCAGCGCCAGCAGCAGTAGGCATTACACGCAAGGATGCATCGGAGGAATCCCAGGCAGGAGAGGACTCGTCAGAATTGCCAGTGACATGGCCTGCAGGACTATTGGCATTCCTGGGGAAGGAGGAAATTGACACTGAGGGAGTTGGTGGGGTGGTTTGCGTGAGCTTGGTTACAAGAGGAAGGGATTTACTGGTCAGTGGACTGCTTCCGCTGTCGCCCAAAGTTTTTGAACTTGTCACTGACTTATTATGAATGCGCTGCAGGTGACGTATAAGGGAGGATGTTCCGAGGTGGTTAACGTCCTTACCCCTACTTATTACAGCTTGACAAAGGCAACACACGGCTTGACAAATGTTGTCCGCATTTCTGGTGAAATACTTCCACACCGAAGAGCTGATTTTTTTGGTATTTTCACCAGGCATGTCAACGGCCCTATTCCTCCCACGGACAACAGGTGTCTCCCCGGGTGCCTGACTTAAACAAACCACCTCACCATCAGAATCCTCCTGGTCAATTTCCTCCCCAGCGCCAGCAACACCCATATCCTCCTCATCCTGGTGTACTTCAACACTGACATCTTCAATCTGACTATCAGGAACTGGACTGCGGGTGCTCCTTCCAGCACTTGCAGGGGGCGTGCAAATGGTGGAAGGCGCATGCTCTTCACGTCCAGTGTTGGGAAGGTCAGGCATCGCAAACGACACAATTGGACTCTCCTTGTGGATTTGGGATTTCGAAGAACGCACAGTTCTTTGCGGTGCTTTTGCCAACTTGAGTCTTTTCATTTTTCTAGCGAGAGGCTGAGTGCTTCCATCCTCATGTGAAGCTGAACCACTAGCCATGAACATAGGCCAGGGCCTCAGCCGTTCCTTGCCACTCCGTGTGGTAAATGGCATATTGGAAAGTTTACGCTTCTCCTCCGACAATTTTATTTTAGATTTTGGAGTCCTTTTTTTACTGATATTTGGTGTTTTGGATTTTACATGCTCTGTACTATGACATTGGGTATCGGCCTTGGCAGACGACGTTGCTGGCATTTCATCGTCTCGGCCATGACTAGTGGCAGCAGCTTCAGCACGAGGTGGAAGTGGATCTTGATCTTTCCCTAATTTTGGAACCTCAACATTTTTGTTCTCCATATTTTAATAGGCACAACTAAAAGGCACCTCAGGTAAACAATGGAGATGGATGGATACTAGTATACTTATGGATGGACCAGCGACTGCCGACACAGAGGTAGCTACAGCCGTGGACTACCGTACTGTGTCTGCTGCTAATATAGACTGGATGATAATGAGATGAAATTAATATATATATATATATATATATAATATCACTAGTACTGCAGCCGGACAGGTATATATATTTATTATGTAATGACTGATGACGGACCTGCTGGACACTGTCAGCTCAGCAGCACCGCAGACTGCTACAGTAAGCTACTATAGTAGTATGTATCAAGAAGAAAGAAAAAAAAAAAAACACGGGTAGGTGGTATACAATTATGGATGGACCAGCGACTGCCGACACAGAGGTAGCTACAGCCGTGGACTACCGTACTGTGTCTGCTGCTAATATAGACTGGATGATAATGAGATGAAATTAATATATATATATATAATATCACTAGTACTGCAGCCGGACAGGTATATATATTTATTATGTAATGACTGATGACGGACCTGCTGGACACTATCAGCTCAGCAGCACCGCAGACTGCTACAGTAAGCTACTATAGTAGTATGTATCAAGAAGAAAGAAAAAAAAAAAACACGGGTAGGTGGTATACAATTATGGATGGACCAGCGACTGCCGACACAGAGGTAGCTACAGCCGTGGACTACCGTACTGTGTCTGCTGCTAATATAGACTGGATGATAATGAGATGAAATTAATATATATATATATATATATATATATATATATAATATCACTAGTACTGCAGCCGGACAGGTATATATATTTATTATGTAATGACTGATGACGGACCTGCTGGACACTGTCAGCTCAGCAGCACCGCAGACTGCTACAGTAAGCTACTATAGTAGTATGTATCAAGAAGAAAGAAAAAAAAAAAAAACACGGGTAGGTGGTATACAATTATGGATGGACCAGCGACTGCCGACACAGAAGTAGCTACAGCCGTGGACTACCGTACTGTGTCTGCTGCTAATATAGACTGGATGATAATGAGATGAAATTAATATATATATATATATATATATATATAATATCACTAGTACTGCAGCCGGACAGGTATATATATTTATTATGTAATGACTGATGACGGACCTGCTGGACACTGTCAGCTCAGCAGCACTGCAGACTGCTACAGTAAGCTACTATAGTAGTATGTATAAAGAAGAAGAAAGAAAAAAAAAACGGGTAGGTGGTATACAATTATGGATGGACCAGCGACTGCCGACACAGAGGTAGCTACAGCCGTGGACTACCGTACTGTGTCTGCTGCTAATATAGACTGGATGATAATGAGATGAAATTAATATATATATATATATATATATATATATATATAATATCACCAGTACTGCAGCCGGACAGGTATATATATTTATTATGTAATGACTGATGACGGACCTGCTGGACACTGTCAGCTCAGCAGCACCGCAGACTGCTACAGTAAGCTACTATAGTAGTATGTATAAAGAAGAAGAAAGAAAAAAAAAAAACGGGTAGGTGGTATACAATATTATATATATATTATATACAATTATATATATATATATATATATATATATTAAACTGGTGGTGATTATTAAACTGGTGGTCAGGTCACTGGTCACACTATCAGCAACTTGCAAGTAGTACTCCTAAGCAGACAATCACAATATATATTATACTGGTGGTCAGTGTGGTCACAATGGCAGTGTGGCACTCTGGCAGCAAAAGTGTGCACTGTACGTTATATGTACTCCTGAGTCCTGCTCTCAGACTCTAACTGCTCCCCACTGTCAGTGTCTCCCCCACAAGTCAGATATACATTATACAGTCACACTATCTATCTATCACTTCAGCAAGTAGTAGTACTCCTCCTAATGCTCCCCAAAATTACTACTGTGTCTCTCTCTACTCTAGTCTCACTCTCTTCTTCTCTTCTCTATAAACGGAGAGGACGCCAGCCACGTCTTCTCCCTATGAATCTCAATGCACGTGTGAAAATGGCGGCGACGCGCGGCTCCTTATATAGAATCCGAGTCTCGCGATAGAATCCGAGCCTCGCGAGAATCCGACAGCGGGATGATGACGTTCGGGCGCGCTCGGGTTAACCGAGCAAGGCGGGAAGATCCGAGTCGCTCGGACCCGTGTAAAAAAACATGAAGTTCGGGCGGGTTCGGATTCCGAGGAACCGAACCCGCTCATCTCTACACAGTACTGGCTAACTTTCAGGAACTGACTAACCAACAAAGATTCAGCAGCATCTGCTTAACCTGAGAAGAGGCCTTATAAAGCTGGTGCTGTCCACGCCCCACTCAGACCTCACAGACTGTGAGCACAAAAACCAGCACCGGATCCCCTGCCGTGCACAGAGCCTGTAACCACTGCACAGCAAAAGACCCGAACCGGAGTATCAGCTGCGCTCAGGTTACTCCGCTAGCACTTGTCTCCCGGTTGCCATGACGACGTGGCAGCACAGGGCAGGAGACCCTAACAGGCATCTGCACCTCCAGCATATAATTTAGCTGAGGGATCAGTCCCTAGCAGAATGTATCCGGTATGTACACAAGATACAATCACACCTGGTGTGGCTGCTGAGGGAAATAATGCAGCACAACCAGAACGGCGTAGAACCACTACGTGGTATAAGCCATGGTCAAATTCAGAACTATTAACAATAGTTAATTTACTCCCAGATATTAAGTTGGGGTTCCTTAGGCAGGTTAAAAGATTAAGAACAATTTATAATGCTACATGGCTAGATATAGATGAAGTATCAGAAGCCTCTGCAGGAGATCTGATTGCAATTCAAATAGAGCAAACTCAGCCTGACTCTCCAGGTGAAGCACTTGCCATACCAAATGAAAATGATCGCAAAACTTGTGCTTCTGGCCGGACTTGGATAGAAAAATTTGAACTTTTCTGTAATCGTCTGGTAGAGAATGCACCAGCAGCACAAGAGCATAGACAAATTAAAACAGAATCAGTACAGCAGTACTATGACATTATGCATAGACTCCATACTGATCAAGGCTTTGGTATGGTAACACCTAGAGACCTAAGAGTGTTCAAGACTGCCTTCCTTAATGGTCTGTCTCCTGTCCTAAAGGAAGTGCTGTATTGTAGTAGAACAGAAGCAGGGACATTGGCTCCAGATGTGATACTCACTATCTTAATTACCATTGAATATAATCATCAGGAAAAAGCTGACAAAAAGAAGTCAGCACCACAAACTATTTATCTGGTGCAACAAGCACCAGGTAAATTCAGACAGGATACCCAGAAACAGGGCTATGGCAACAGATCCAAACCCACTGTGGAAACAGCAAGGAAACTGGGTCTGTGCTTTGCCTGTAATAAAAAGGGTCATTTTTAAAGGGACTGTCACAAATGGAAAAATCAGCAAGCCAATTTGCTGAAACCAGTTCAAAACAGTCAAAACTCTCAAGACAAACCCATATCAGATTAGGAACACGGCCCCCAGGTTCCCACCTTTTCCTGCAAAGTATCTGAGGCTGGACCCCAATGTAATTTACCTTTAACCCTTGATGGAGGTCCAACCATCAGCTGCTCGGTGGACACCGGGGCAGCCAGAACTGTAATTAGGAAAGACTTAGTGCCCCAAAATCTAATTTCAATTGATCAAGTGCCTGCCACAGGCCTAAATGGTCAAACGCAGTTCCTACGACAATCCAAGCCAGTCAAGATTTCTTGACCAGAGGGTAAATCAGTTGTCACACAGTTTCTCATATCTGAGGACTGCCTAGTAAACTTAATAGGAGTGGATCTTTTATCTGCTCTACAAGCCTGTATAATATTTAAAGAAGGAACTGTGTCAATTTCAACTCATGCTTGTGACAATCAAAGAATTGCTTTTGATACTTACATGTTTGTCTCATCTCAGGAGTGTGACTTCTCAAGTATGCAACTTCCTGATTTGCTACAAACATTACCACAGGACCTATGGTCTAGCAGTAAAGTAGATGTGGGTTTACTCCCAGTAACACCAGTGGCTATCAAATTAAAGTCCAATGTACAGCCAGTTAAAATGAAACAGTATCCCCTAAACAGTGAAAGGTAGAAGCAATAGGGAAACAAATTGGGGAGTATGTCAAGGCAGGGGTCCAGAGGACCTGCAGGTCCCCTTGGAACACGCCTCTGTTTCCCATTAAAAAACTTTCCCATTCAGATAATACGCCCTCTTATAGGCTTATACATGACTTACAGAATGTCAACAAGAGGATGATCATTGATAATCTTATTGTTCCCAACCCACACACACTTCTCAACCAAATTCCAACTACTGCTACAGAATTCACTGTCACCGATCTCTCCAACGCATTTTTTTCTGTGCCCATTACTGAGGATAGTCAATTACTGTTAGCCTTTACTTTCAAGGGACAGCAGTACTGCTGGACAAGACTACCTCAAGGAAGAGCTGTAAGTCCCAGTGAATTTAGTGAGGCTATGGCACTGGTTCTTCAGGAATGGGCACCAGAACGCTACCACAGTACTGATACAATATGTAGATGACCTACTTTTATGTGCAGATGGCAAACAAGAGTGTGAACAAGATTCAGATTCTTTGTTGTTATTTTTAAACAAAAATATACAAAAAGAATTGTAAAGTTTCTAAGGACAAATTACAGTATGTGCAAGACAAGGTACAATTTTTGGGTCATTGCATTTCTGCTAATGCTAAACACATTATCGCAGAGAGGAGAAAGGTAATTTCAGAAGTTAAACCTCCTCAGACACTTAAACAACTCAGATCCTTTTTAGGATTAATCACATATTGCAGAGAATGGATTGTAGGAGCATCACAAAAACTACAAGTGTTATATGATGCCCTAAAGGGACATAATGCACAAGGTGCATTACACATGACACAAGAACAGTTAGATGCATTTTGTCAGTTGAAGACTGACATAATGTCAGCACCAGCACTGGGGCTTCCTGATTATGCAAGGCCTTTCAATTTGTTTTGTTGTGAAATTTCAGGCCATGCACAAGGAATATTGACGCAGTAACATGGTGACAAACAGCAACCCCATGCATATTATTCAGTACAGTTAGACCCAGTAATACGGGCAGCACCAACATGTGTTAAGTCAGTAGCAGCAGCATTACTGTTAGATAAGGCTGCTGATATTGTTCTGGGTCATCCTTTAACTGTACAAGTACCACACTCAGTGACTGAAATTCTTAACCAAGTACAGACTAAATATTTATCTGCTGCTAGACTAATCAAATATGAAGTAGCATTGCTTACACCATCCAATGTCACCATTAAATGTTGCACGTCTTTGAACCAAGCTACGTTATTGCCACTGGTTTCAAAAGAGGGGAAAGGTGAAGAAGGATAAGAATCTCCTGACACTAGTGACAAGTGGGATGATGTGAGTAATGATGAAGTGAAAGACACAGAAAACCAATAAAATTTTTCTTCTTCTACACAACGTCACGAACATGACTGTGTAGAATTGATGAATCTTGAAACTGCAAGTAAACCAGACATGCAGGAACATCCTCTACTAAATGCAGATTTACATTTATTTGTGGATGGCTCCAGGTACTATGTGGATGGGGAACCGCATACAGGATTTGCGGTTACCACAGAAGCAGACATCCTAATACAGGAACCTTTGCCACCAGGTAGTTCAGCTCAGGAAGCAGAACTTAGGGCACTAATTGCAGCTTGTATTTATGCTGAAGGTCAAACAGTTAACATGTATACAGACTCAAGGTACTGTTTTGGTATTGCCCATGACTATGCGGTTATCTGGAAGAGCAGAGATTTTATAGGCTCTTCAGGAAAACCAATAAAACATGCAGACTGTATTAGGGCATTATTTGCTGCCTTTTCAATTGCCAAAGAAATTAGCAGTTATAAAAGTCAAGGCACACACTAGAGAAAATACTGCAGAAGTTAGAGGAAACGCATTAGCTGACCAGGCAGCGAAGGCTGCAGCAGTCCAGCCTCTGCCAGACACTCAGGTGATGATAACTGTCACTAGACTTACAGTTATTGTGCAAATTAAAAGCACAGGCCTTAGGTAAGGAGAATAAAGATTGGGAAAAATTAGGTGAGCAAATACATGGTGACAGATGGATGGTGGGAAACCGTCTCTGTTTACCACGCTCACTTTACCCAGTCTCAGCACAAATATTGCATGGAAAAACTCACCAATCAAGAGATTCAATGGTGGGGATTTTAAACCAGCATTGGGTGGCACCAGGTTTCACACAGGCAGCACAGGCTTATGTTGCAGGGTGTGTAACTTGTGCTTTACATAACCCAGGAAAGGTAGTAAAGGTACCAGCAAAAAGTACCAGACAAACCTGCTACCCCTTTCAGCGATTACAAATAGACTTTATCCAGTTACCTAAATTTTCTGGGTATGAAAATGTACTTGTGTGCAAAAATCTATTTTCAAATTGGGTCGAGGATTGGCCTTGCAGGGCAGCAAACACCAAAACAGTTGCAAAGAAGTGAATGCAAGAAGTAATATGTAGATATGGAGTACCTTAAGTTATTGAAAGTGACAGAGGCACTCATTTTACAGGAGAGATACTAGGTAAAGTTTTATCTGATTTAGGGGTTACTCAGGCCTTCCACACCTCGTATCACCCCCAAAGTAGTGGTCATGTGGAAAGGACGAATTACACCCTAAAACTGAAGCTACAAAAATTAGTGGCAGAAACAGGCAAAACGTGGTTAGAATGCTTGCCCATAGCTCTATTCTCACTTAGAAATACTCCCAGTGGAAGACATGGGCTAACACCTTATGAAATCCTTTTTGGTACTGCAGCTAGAACAGGCTGTTATTTTCCACAGCAACTGCAAAATGAGCATGGTGACTTAGCTCAGTATGTAATACATATATAACAGCAACAAACTAAATTGCACGACAACGTTTTTTGGTTCTATTCCAGATCCTAACAGGTCACAGGAAGCACATGAACTGAAGCCAGGTGATTGGGTGGTCACTAAGAAACACGTGAGAAAGTCTCTAGTGCCCAGATTTGAAGGTCCATTCCTAGTCCTGCTGACGACAGCCACGTTGGTCAAATTGTATGGAAAGGATTCGTGGGTACATGCATCACATTGCAAGAAAGTGACAAAGGAAGAATTATCCAATCACGATACACAATCAGAATGTAGAGATATTATCTCATAAGCCCCTGACCCGACATGGGTCTGTGGGCATGTATAATGTGTTATTCAGTCCTTATTGTTGGCATGGTTATCCTTATATGGTCACTAATACTTAACCCATACTATTATGAGGAGTCACGTGATAGGGCCATGACTAGTAACCATGCCAAGGGTAATGAAACAAAGGGAAATATAAATGAATCACTGATCCTCCCTATACCATCAAAAATGTCTACCATTATGACTTCACCAAACACTCCAGTATATGTACATAAACCTAGAAGACTCAGATCACTAGGTAAAGTAAGGGACAACTGTAAGCAAAGGACAGCAGTAGCAGAATGTATTTGTCGGTATTGTGGGCCTAACTCAGAGGCAACATGTGAGGAGGGTTGCAAGGGTGACCCCTCGCACACGGTACATACACACCCTCTCGATGCCTACCATACATTACTGGGGAAAGGTGCAAACCTTTCAGACTGTTGGATTTGCAGCCACATCCCAAGAGGACAAGGCAATGTGGGATTTGTCCCAGTGCCCATCACATATGAAATGGTCAAAAATCGTGGTTGTGGAAATCACACTGCACCCCCTTATTATATGAAAAAATCTCCAGCTTTAATAGTAAACAGTTATCAGTTTACTGAGGAGGAACAACAAGTAGTGTGTATAAATAAATCTGTAGGAGAAGAAACAGCCAAACGATGGGCAGTATGGGAACCTGATGAAGGGACTGATCTTACTAGAATAAAATTTTGGGGGGCCACCAAAGGTTGTACACATATATTGCATGTAGATAACCGAAAACACTTTTGGGAGATATTAACAAAAATGGTAGAGTTAAATACCTCTGCAACACTTTCACGGTTATTGGACAGAATACCAGGAGAGGTATATCCCTGTGAACTCATAGATGAAGAAATAATATATGCATTGTTGGATGAGCCTTACACTTTGCCTAGTGGGATCTATTACATTTGTGATAGACAGGCTAATAAATGGTTATCATACAATGCTTTTGGAATATGCTTTCTAGGTACACTCATTCCTGATGTAGTTATATTAGATCATGAGGATATTAAAGAACAGTTCACACCCAAAGTGACACCCCCAGGCCAAATACTAACCAAACGTGAAGTCAAGACAATAAGCAAGAAATATAAACATCTCTTTACCTTAAGTACAGGATATAAACTGGGATTAGGTTTTGGAAATATAATCACATTTGGTACTTGGGGAACTACTGCAAATCAGAAAATGATCCAGGCCTTGGGGGATATAATTGACACTATCACTGAACTATATGATAGTACATTTAGGTACATCGGACATGAACTCCAAGCTGTTCGAATTGAGTTTATTCAGCACTGCTTAATTCAGGAGTTTCTTACAGCAGCTTCTGCAGGCTATTGTGTCACATTGCAAACCGTATATGGAGTTAAATGTTGCACTTATTTGACTAATGATACTAACCCAGAAGATATAATTGATGAAAAGATGAATGAAGTAATACAGTTGAAAAATCAGTTCGCTACTAACCATAATTACACCAGTGTAATTCCAGATTCTTTATTTTCTTGGTTAAATCCAAATAACTGGTTTTGTGGCATAGGAGGATGGTTTGCAGGAATATTGTCTATCATTACTAAGATACTTGCTTTGCTATTAATAATCTATATTGGTATAAAATTTATTATGTGGATAATGCATAAGATACTGACACTGTAATCTTTTTCTACCCAAGGTATTGCTGAAACTGGTAAACCACAACCAATTTTTCTGAAACTTTTGGGAGACACTGTCGTATATAACTCCACTTCATCCTAATGTGAGACCTGCCGTACCAGATACTCAGAAGCCTCCGGCTGTCCCTATTGTTATGATGATGTGATCTAAAGAAGCATTGCTGTCACAACATTGAATTACAAGAACTTTTAAGGACTGTGAACATTATGATGATTCCATCTTGAGAAGACTCCTCTGCTTTATGAACTCTTACTTATAATGATTTAGAAGTTAGGAACAAGAGAAAAGGGAACATTGATTCTGCATGAGTATAAGGGTGTTGAATGGATTAGCCCATGCCCTGAGTGCCCCTAAGGCACACTTGATGTGAAAGTAGGTGTCTCTATAGAATCAATGGCCAGGGAAAGGAAGGGTAAAATAGAGGTAAAAATTGTAAACAAAGAGGGGAAATTGATAAAGATTGAATCCATCTTTGTTCATAGACTCCATAGTTAAGCTGTTTATAATTGTTTATCAGATCAGAGCTGATATTGTTAAGAAGTGCAAGGCGCTGCACTTTGAGTGAACTATAGTGAAACCTTCTTATGATCTATTTTTATTACTTTTCTGAGTAAAATATAAATGTCAGCAGAAAGACATACAGGCTTCACAGGTGTCCAGTAGTTTGCGGTATAGTAGATGTGACAACATAACTAAACATAGCATGTCTCGCTTTTAGCAAAATTCCCCTAACCCACTTAAAAGCACATACAATATAAAAAAATATAGATGTGGCAGACATATTACGTATAAGATAGGAGTTTTATTAGCCAATAGGATTAAGCTTCGTGTCAGGAATCTACGACACCTTATGTTAATTTGTATCACTTTATAATGTACTGCTTGTAGGAAATAAAGCTCTCTCTGCTCTGTTATTTTTCACTTTACACACGTGTGGCTAGTTATTACAAAGGTTACTTTGTTTTCTGGTCACTGGCTGCAGCCGTGAATGAACCTGATGCTGACAGATTGAGTGTGTGCTTGAGCTTGGATCAGTGAGGGGTGCCCTGTCCTGGGGCTACCTTTATCACGTATAAGGACGCTTCTACTACTGGGGGTGCACTTTGTATAAGGACGCTACTACTACTGTGTGTATTATGTATAAGGATGCTACTACTAATGGGGGGGCATTATGTATAAGGATACTACTACTACTGGGGGCATTATGTATAAGGATGCTACTACTACTGGGGTGCATTACATATAAGGACGCTACTACTACGGGTTGGGCATTACGTATAAGATTAATAAGATTGTGCTTCTGTGTGGCATCATTTTAAATGGGGGTACTATTGTGTGGCCATGCCCCTTACTTGTGAGACCACACCACTTTTCCCGGCACACTGACCCTTTGTAGAATATGGGAGGGCGCAAATTTATTGTTTGCAGGGGGGCTCCGATCACCCTAACACCGGCCCTGCCTACATGCACATGGCTTATGTGTATGTTTACATATTTACATTGTGAAGCCAAGTTTGAAAAGCATTACTCTAAGTATATGGGTTGAATTCAACTTTTTAATGTGGGTAAAATCTGATGACACAACTTCCTGCAATTCAGTTAGGAATCTGCATTAATTGTGTACCAACAGGTATTGGATCGGGCGCTAATAGGATGCTGCACCTCTAATGCTGCTGCTAAATTTACTGGGATAGTCACACCCAATTTAACCAATAATACAAACAAACAGTAGCAGCGCTAATTAATGAACTAACACATAAGGATTGAATGAAAAATTATAATCAATGTAATATGTTGGCAATCATTTGCCTAAAAAGCAATATACACAGCTCATATAAAAATATATATAATATCAATTAAAAATTGGGTCTTAGCAGTGAAGTGCCTATAATAAGCAGTCCGTTCCTATTGGGTGAACTGGTTTTGGCAGATAAGAAATTTTTTAGAAAAACAGACTGTCTGCGCAGTCAACCATCCAACTTTACCAATCCCGCTAGAGGTGAAGTCCCTTGGTGTTTTCAGTTGTTTGTAAACATCCCAGCCGGGTTCCTCAATAGTTGCGGTGTCCTTATCTTTTTAAGGTTGGAAGTTGTAGGATGTAATTAAGATGGTTTATCTGCAAAGTTATAAGTCCAGTTCTGGTCCGGTTATAGGCAGTGTAATCAGCACTTGATGACCCAACAGTTCCTGACGCGTTTCGCTGTATGCACTACAGCTTTTTCAGAGGATAACTGTATTGCTGAGCTGATCTGATATTTATACCAATACTAATGACCTAACATTCAGCACCTGTTCACTCAATCCTTAACCTTAAAACTGATCAAAACTTATAATAATTATAATATATATATTCTACTAATAGTTCGTGGACAGACTCACATAATTAAATTCTATTAATATAATAATAAATCACAATGAAACACATAATATTTAAATTCATGGTTACTTATTCAGAAGTACTTCCAGGTTCAAAACGTCATATGACGTATGTATCTTAATTTGACAATGGTTATTACTTCAGTATATTTATTATTTATAGAGATCTATATTAGCCCCCAATAGGAAATGCCCAAATCATCAAACATTGAAAAAAATATGCAATGCATCCGCCTGTATAACAATATTTAATGATGCTTCCGGGTTCGCTGTACAATTCTACTTCCGCCGCGTGGAGCGCATCCGAGAGGTGTACATTCCTCTTCCGCTCCACGAGGCTCCTATTGCCCATAATCCTCTGCTACCTGGTCACGTGACTCGTCAATGCCGATCACGTGACCACTCCACGGGGCTCCCGTTGCCCATAGTGCTCTACTCCCGGTCACGTGACTCGTCGAATCCGATCACATGACCTATCACGTTGTCTCATGAAAATAAACGGAGCTTTGACAGATTGAGGGGGCAATTCTCTATTAATCAACTGTTGTTAGTGACAGCGAGATGTAGAAGATTAGTTGCAACATTTCTATTGTATAAATAAACTTTAATGCGATATCACTGTGATTATTTTATTTTCACTATGTTACAGAAAATAAATTATTATTGAATAGACTCAGACAGAAAGGAACATAGTTATTTGTCCCCATATTGATTTTTCATTGGTCCTTGATGAAATCAGGATCACATTAACTTATTTTACTCTAATTTCTCTATTGATATTACTCTATAAATATAGATGAAAGAGGGGGGGGAGAGAGAGAGGATAATATAATCGGCCATAATTATTGAATAAATATACATATATACTAATCCCAAACTAATATTATTTGGAAAATTTAATACTTGTATATAAAGATAAGATTACAGTATACATCCTGTCCATATGGACAAATATAATTATGCTAATGATGTAAATTTAGATATTTCGATACAAGGGCCATATATAATTTAGGATGATTAACATAAATTACAAATTTAATTCAATTAATAATAATAATATTAGACCACTATTATGTCAATATTATTGGTCCTATATGCCTCTGCATTAGGGAGAGCGAATAGGAAGACTAAGAGAAGGAGACTGTAAGAAAGGAAAAAGGAAAAAAGGGGGAGAAGGAAAAAAAGGGAGAGAGAAAGAAAAGGAAAAAGAAGGACGGGGATATTGAGAGCTGAAAAGAAGAAATGGAATAGAACAGGGATGGGACACTTCCTTTTCATCTTTTTGATTATGACTAAGTTCCCTTATATTCAGATCTACAAAATTGAATTTAATTCTACTGCCTCGTTTAGGCCATCAGGAAAAATGCTGTTCATCTGGTACATCCAGAAAACCTCCTGTCTGCACAGATTCTTATATCTATCGCCTCCTCGTTTGGTTTGAGGAATGAATTCCAAACCAACGAGTTTGAGGCATTTTGGATCTCCATTATGACTCACATCATAGTGTTTTGACACACTATGAGTTTGGATACGTTTGATGATGTTCCGCCTGTGCTCCAGGAATCGTATCTTAAGTGCGCGTGTCGTGCGCCCTATATAGTTCTTATTACACCCACACGTTAACATATATATAACGTATGATGTGTCACAATTAATGAGACTATTTATTTCGAATAGTTTTTTAGTACTCACTACCAATATATTTTTCTTTCGATTTTCTATGAAGTTACAAGTTATACACTTATTTTTGCCACACTTGTAGCACCCTTTTATTGTTTTAAGATGTACGTTTAGCCAATCTTTCTTATCTCCATCAATTCTATGATTTTCTTCTTTAGTTTTCAAAAAACTAGGGGCCAACATGCTTTTAAGAGATCTACTTTTACGAAAAATAAATCTAGGTTTACTACTTAATGTAGTTGAAAGAAAAGGGTCTTGTCTTAAGATCCCATAATTCTTTGAAATAATTTTTTTGATTTCAGAATGACAGGTATTATAAGTAGAGACAAAGGATATCTCTTCAATTTTGTTTTTATTTTTATTTTCTTCGGTAGTGATTTTTGTGGTTTTTAATAAATCCTCCCTGTTTCTACCTTTCACTTCCTCTAATGCTGATTCAACCAGTGATTTGGGATATCCCCTATCCCTAAATGCTTCCACCATTTCCTTAGCTTGTATATTGAAGGAGGTGAGGTCTGAACAATTTCTACGGAGTCTTAAAAATTGACTCTTAGGGATGCTCTTCTTCCACGGCATATAATGACTGCTTTTAAAATGTAGATAAGCATCCGTCCCCACCTCCTTCGCATAATTTTTTGTATTAATTTTTCCGTCTCTGACCTCCAGGGAGACGTCCAAAAAATCAATTTTATGGGGGTGAAAAGTGTACGTGAACTTTAAATTAAAGGTGTTAGAATTCAGGTAAGTAACAAACTGTGAAACTGAACTAATATCACCATCCCAAATTATAAATAAATCATCTATGTACCGGCCATAGAGGACCAGGCTCGCGCCAAATCCCCCACCCCACACGAGTCTGTCCTCCAACTCGCCCATGTAGAGGTTGGCATAACTCGGCGCGAACCTGGTCCCCATGGCCGTACCCATCACCTGTAGATATATAGTGTCTAAAAAGGAAAAATAATTGTGCCTTAATATAAATCGTATGGAATCTAAAATAAATTGTTGGTGTAACTCAGTGAGATCATTATCTTCCTTAAGTTTCTTAGCTATTACACTAATTCCTAATTCGTGCGGAATATTGGAATATAGGCTTTGGACATCAAGTGTGAGGAATCCATATGAATCTCTCCACTTGATGTCTTTGATTAAATTTAAAAAATGTGTCGTGTCTTTAATGTGTGATTTAAGTGAAAAAACCCGTGGTTGTAGGTAAATATCAACATAATGTGACAAATTAGAAGTGAGGGAACCCACACCCGAAATAATAGGTCGCCCCGGGGGTGCTTGTAGGGACTTGTGTATCTTTGGGAGGTGATAATAAGTGGATACCGTGGGGTGGTGGTTGTATAAAAAATTGAACTCCTCCCTGGAGATCAGATCAGCCTCCATTGCATGATCTAACAGAGCATGGAGTTCTAATTGAAAGATGGAAGTGGGATCTTTAGGTAACACTTTATAAGATTCCGGATTTTTAAGCTGTCTTTCTGCTTCGTTAATATAATCGATCTTATTCTGTACGACAAGCCCACCCCCCTTATCTGCTTGTTTTATTATTATTGAATCATCTTTCGTTAAGCTCCGAATTGCCTGTCGTTCCCACTTATTTAGATTGTCCTCTCTATGTATAGATGATGGTTTAGAACATAAATTCTTGAAATCATCTAAAGTAGTTTTGTAAAAACTGTCAATACTCGATCCTTTAGATTTGATCGGATAAAATTCTGACTTGTTTTTTAGTCTATCTTTACCCTTAATGTCAAACCATTTGATGGGTTTCAAATCTGTCCCAGGGTTCTCGCTCAGGAGGTCTGAGAGAGCCTCTAGCGCTCCCAGATCCTCATGATCGAGAACTATGGGCAGTGCCTCTTCTCTATTCTTCAACAGTTTCTGTTTAGCAAAATATTTTTTACGACAAAGTGTCCTAATGAACCTATTAAGCTCCACAAACAGGCTGAAAATGTTTGGCGGAGCTGACGGGGAAAATTTAAGACCCTTATTTAGTACCTGTATTTCGGTCTCAGTTAGCTGTCTGGAAGAAAGATTAAATATGTTCTTTTTTTGGGTTAGACGTCTATTTTTCTTTAGTCTCTTGTATACTTCCTTCCTACCTCCTCGTCTTCCTCGAAACTGACGTTTCTTCTCTTTCCTCCCCTCTCTCTGCCAGTCCCTGTCTGGATCCTGGAGGAATCTGCATTAATACTGGTTTCAGTGGGAAAAATCACAGCTTTTACTTCACACTTCCAGAAAATGTAAAAAGAAAAATGTCAGGACCAAGTGCAGAATCTCTGGTACACCCCTCCCAATTGATAATAATATATTTAGAGTATTAAAGGTAATAAAGGCATGTCATCTTCTCTAAAAAGCAGATTTTATTTATTTATTTGAGACTTGTGATGATGTGTTGTATTGATGGTAAAAGGTGTTTGAACAAGATATGTTTAATTTGCCTGCTGGTGGGATCCCGGCGGTCAGGATGCCGATGCCGGAATCCCGACAGCCGGCAATGTCGTCAGCCAAAATACCTGAGCTCCAAGACTATTTCCACTCATGGGTGTCCTTAACACCCATAGAGTGGGAATAGATGCTGTGTCGAGTGCAGAGAGCCTCCAAGCCTGCAAGGGGAATCTTTGTGCTGACCCCGCTGCCAGCATACTAGCAGCCAGGATGCCGCTGTCGGTATATTGAGCCGCCGGTAAATCATACTGAATCTGAACTTGCAGATGAAAGTTTCAAGAGTTTTTTTCCAAATAATTTACAAACTTGTATATAAACATTTATAAAACATAATAGAGCAGGGGCACCCAATCTGTGAGCTCTGTGCTGAAGCTGGTAAATGCTTGGAGCTGGGTGTCTCTACAGCTTTCACATTCAGTCTGCCCTGCTCTCCAAAATAGAAGAGAGGATCACTGGAGTTGGTACAGTTGCATGGGTAGGATGGAGACTCTGACTATAGGAGTCTCTAGAGGAGCCTGGCCGAGGTGATTGACAGAAGGACTTTTCGGTAAGGTAACATGAGGGGGCTCTGAGCTTGCATATAAGAACATGAGGGGGGCTCCTAGCTGGTATATGAAGCGCATGAGGATGAAATCTGGGATAGCATATAGAATGGGCTCTGAGAACTGAGGCATATACAGGAGCATGACTAAGGGTGCTCTGTGTGACATAGTACCAGTTAGGGGCATTATGTTCTGGCATATTACTAATTTGGGCATTACAGTTTGGTATATTATTAATTGGGGGCATTACAGTGTGGAATTTTATCTATTGGGGGCATTACCCTGTGGCATATTATCAATTGGGGCATTACTGTTTGATATATTGTCAATTTGGGGTACTGCTAATGAGACTCATTATCATTTAGTATCACGCAGGGCATATTATGACTTGGGGACATTGCCACATGACATAATATACATCTCATAATAGTGAGCAAAATTTAAATCTAAAATAATTCAGCACAGGTGGTGCAGCACAGATGGTGCAATAGGTAGCATTACTACCTCACAGCACTGATTGTGTGTAGTTTGTATATTCTCCCCGTGCTTTTGTGGGTTTTCTCTTGGTATCCCTGTTTTCTCTCACACTCCAAAAATACTGGTATTGTAGATTGATTGGCTGCTGACAAAAAAAATTAACCCTAGTGTGTATTAATGTGTGTGTACGTATGATAGGGAATATAGGGGGTCATTCTGAGTTGATCGTAGCTGTGCTAAATTTAGCACAGCTACGATCATGTTCCCAGGCATGCGGGGGGGTGCACAGCATAGGGCTAGCCTGGCCCGCATGTCTGTCCGCCCCCCTTCCCCACAAGTACAAAAGCATCGCACAGCGGCGATGCTTTTGTACTTGTTGAGTAACTCCCGGCCAGCGCAGCTCCTGCAGCTGACCGGGAGTTGCTTGTCGCTGCCCCTGGTCACAGCGGCTGCAGCCCGCCCCCCGCACAGTCCTGACACGCCTGCGTTGGCCAGACCGCACCCCCAAAATGGCGGCCAAATGCATCCGTGCCGCCCCCTTGCCCAGCGACTGCCTCTGCCTGTCAATCAAGCAGAGGCAATCGTTAGAGATCGACAGCCTTTGGCCGTCCGGCATGCGCTGGCGCACTGCGGCGCATGCGCAGTTCTGACCCAATTGCTGCGCTGCGAACAACTGCAGTGAGCGATCAGGTTGGAATGACCCCCATAGATAGTAATCTCCACTGGTGCAGAGACTGATTTGAATGGCCAAATATTCTTTGTAAAGTGCTGCAGAATACAGTATGTGTGTGCTATATAAACAAATGGTAAATACATTCAGCAGATGTTTATTTCAGGATATTTTATTAGTTTTAGTGCTTATTAGAATAAGATTTACTCAGCAAATAACTCGTAGCTAATTGCTGGGAGCCTAACTGAGAAAATACTCTTCAAGAAAAAAGTTTGGATCCCCCTGCAATAGAGTCATTAAATGTACCACAAAATACTGTAAATACTGTTACTTGCTGAAATACGCATTCTGACTATAATTTTTCCTTCATTAATAAAAGTTGTAGATTTCAGCCATTTAATGGGCTCCACTCTGTGTCCACTGCCAGCCTTCTACAACGTCCTACTATCTTATTTCCCACTTTTGTGGAATTCAGGATTCCAATTACTCAATACTTTCTCAATACTTTCATGCACTTCCTATAATGCACACACTGCAGAAGGGGGCGATGTACTAAGCCTTTGAAAGTGATAAAGAGAAGAGAGAAAAAGCACCAGCCAATCAGCTCCTAACTGCTAAGTTACAGGTGGTGTTTGTAAATTGACAGGTAGGAACTGATTGTTTGGTAGATTATCTCTCTCCACGGGGTATATTTACTAAAATTTCGTGTTTGTCCAATTTGTGTTGTTTTTTTTTCTAAGTCCCAACACGGGAATTTACCAAGCACAAATCTCGGCAGTGTTGGTGCAATTTGTAATGGTTTTCATGGCTAAGTTCAGAAATATGAATGAATAGACCATTAGCCAAACGCGGCTGTTTGTTCATACAACACGGTAATTTACTAATCATTCGTATTTGGGTGTTAGTCTCTGCTTGCTCAATTGCGGTCGCATTTTTTTGCGATTCGTAAAAAAAAGCATCAATAAAATATACTAGAATTTTTCAGGTGTGTTTACTTGTGTTGCAACTCCAAAATCAATCACACCTGAATTAGGATGCCTATAAAAGGAACAACCTACACTCAGAAATGGCTGCTGGAGTATGGTGCAGTGATCTTTTGTGTGAAGTGGGATTCCTCAGACTCAGACATCAGCCTGTAAGTAACCAGGGCCAAGAAACTGATCATGGTCAGCAGATTGTACAGGCTCCGTGGAGGCTGCACAGGCCTCGTTATTTTAGGGGGCGTTTAAACTTGAACGCATTGTCCGATGACAGGGTCATACAGATGTTCCGTCTAAATCGTAACAACATTTTCCATCTGTATGACATTGTCAAACTGGGCATAGACCCTGAGACAGCACACTCTCGCCCTGTCTCAGGCCTGCACAAACTCCTGGCTGTGTTGCACTTTATGGCTACTGGGAGCTTTCAGGCTGTGTCTGGGGATGTCATTGGAATCTCACAGCCCACCTTTTCAAGAATACTGACACAGGTGACATATACCTAACAACCTTCTCTGTTTCTTTGATGTTATAATTACTCTCAGTGTCCAGTGATGATGTTATGTCATTAACTCACTTTTTTTATTACAAATATACACACAGGTGTTGGATGTTTTGCAGCCCGACATCAATGCCTCATTCTGCTGACCTACCCAGGAGTCTCAGTGGCATGCTGTCAGGGTAGCTTTCTATGAGCTTGCTGGCATGCCCAATGTGCTGGGAGCCATAGATTGCACACACATTCAGCTGAGACCACCTAGGGGCAGGCAGCACACCTATACAAATCGTCATCTAGTCCACTCAACAAATGTGCTGGTGGTTTGTGAAGCAAATCTTAAAATAATGAGTGTTGTTGCTGGTTATCTTGGGGGCTGCCATGACTCCTTCATCCTCAGTCAGTCATCCCTCTGTGATAAGTTTGAGGACAGACAAATGCTAGATGGATGGCTGCTGGGTATGTAATTTGAATTGTTTTGGGCTTGGTATACTAAATAAAAAAGCACTGTGTTACTTATGTGTTGTTGTATCTTAACATGAAGTACGTTACTGTATCTGTCTTTCAGGTGATGGAGGATATGGCTGTTTCTCTTGGCTTCTAACTCCATTGTCCCAACCTGATTCCCCTGCTGAACACAATTACAATAATGCACATAAGTCCATGCGGAATGTGATAGAAAGATGTTTTGGGGTGCTGAAAGCAAGGTTTCGGTGTCTGGATAAGTCTGCTGGGCTTTTGTTGTATAGTCCCTTGAAGGTGACTCAAACTGTGTTCTGCTGCTGCTGTCTTCATAACATGTGTTTGCAACAAGATCTGCAACATGTTGATGATGATGAGGAGGATGAAGAAAGCAGCCAGCAAGCAGAGGAATTAGTCATCTGGCGACACTTGGAGTACAGATGTAGGGAGGCAGGTAAGGCAACACCTCATAAATACACATTTTTAAGGTAAGTATGTTTTGCATCTTTCATTTATTGTGTAAGGCTAAATTTTGACAGAGAATCTATCTGTTAAAAACCATTACTCAGAATGTGTCTTTCTCCTTTAGACATACAAACATACCCTTGCTATATGTTTTTTTTTAAATGCAGCATGTGTATTGTGTTGTTTGAAATTGGCCACATATCAAAATCAGAGTCACATGTCTGAATTGGGGTTCAATATTCATAAACTTAAAATGTGATTTAGTTTAATGAATATTAAAAACCTGGCAAGAAATGATGATGTCATTTACTTTCTAAATGTGTGTGACTTACTAATGCTACACTTACACACATTTATTAACTTAGCCTTGCCGAATACATGTGTCCCTATGAGTGGTGTACCATTTGATTTAAGGAACACAAACGTAGTCTCATACAAAAAAATTATTTTTGTGGTTTTGCTGAAGAAAACTTTCTGCTTTTTAACACAATACACAGTTTACAACATATTATTACCCACTTTCATGTTTGTTTTTGAAAAAAAAAATTATTTGGTTGTGCCTCATGTTTCAGATTCACATTTATTCTTTTTACCACATGCAAAAATGTTAGGACAGTAATGTCCTTCATTTTGAACCATAATGTTCAAATGTGTATTCTAAAATTGAAAGACAATATTTACACACACAATAGTGTACTTAGTGTAATGTCCAATATAAAATAAATGTAAAAGAGTTTGCATGGAATAATATGGCTGGCTGCCAATTAGTATGGCTGCAGGAGCTTAGATTGATTGGAATCTAGAAAGAATCATTATTGGAATCAAATATACTGGTCTTAATTCTGCAGGCTAAAGACATTCTTATTGGCTGCCAATTAGTATGGCTGCAGGAGCTTAGACTGATTGGAATCTAGAAAGAATCATTATTGGAATCAAATATACTGGTCTTAATTCTGCAGGCTAAATACATTCTTATTGGCTGCCAACTAGTATGGCTGCAGGAGCTTAGATTGATTGGAATCTAGAAAGAATCATTATTGGAATCAAGTATAGAGCACTTATTTCTGCAGGCTAAGATCAATGTGCAGCTCAAAGAACATTTCCCTCCTCACCCAAAAAAAAAAAAAACAGTTCAAGAATATTTGATTGGCAACAGCAACTTTGATTTTTACA
This sequence comes from Pseudophryne corroboree, assembly GCF_028390025.1. NCBI lineage: Eukaryota > Metazoa > Chordata > Amphibia > Anura > Myobatrachidae > Pseudophryne > Pseudophryne corroboree. The sequence goes on along the minus strand of NC_086444.1, from coordinate 1,018,576,728 downwards.
TTGCTAATTAATGTAATCTAAAAAAATTGCAGGGTGCAAAGTGGTGTATATATATGCAGAAAAACAAACAATTACTAATTGAGTTTCTTTTCTTCTCATAACAGAATTCGTGATGTATAATTTATTTTATTTTTTGGCCTGGCTGGTTGGACTGGCCTTTGCCTTTAACACTGTTGTGTTGGCGTGCTCTGGTAGAGCGCCTTGGTGGTGAGGACACAGGTGAAAGAATTGGAGTATTCGTTCCTGAACTGCTGCTTGGTTGCTGTTGGTGCTGGGATCTGAGTGTTTCATTGAGGTTAGTGAGGGTGGCATTGAGTTCACGTGTTGCAGCATTTTGATTTTCTAAAATTCTGGTGATAGATTAATTTATCATTTGATTGCTTTCTAAAATGTTGATATAGTTTTGCTGTTGTCTGTGCTGTTCTTCCATTATGCATTGTAAGTTGCCCATGACATGTGTAATGTCTGCATGCATGATTTCCATGGTATTAGCAATTCTTGTGTTTGGTTCATTTTGGCAGCTGATATTTCTGCTGATTCTTCTGAGATGAGATGGTAGGCTTGAAAAAATTTGGGTCTGCCTATGCAGGCAATCCTGAATAGTGGCCTGCTGGGTAGCCCAACTGTCCCAAAAGACTTGATCAGGGCCTTGTGCTAATTGTGTTGTTGGGCTGTGTTGTTGTTGTGGTGGTGTGTTTTGCTGTGGTAGTGTACTCACAGGTGCTGGGGGGCTGTTTCCTTCTAATACTAGCTGCATTTGTAGAGTGATTGTGTCCTCCATGTCACTGTGTTGATGTGGTTGCGTAGGGATGCTGGTACCAGTACTAGAATCTGTTGATGAAAAAATTTAGATGTTAGTTATCCATATGTTTTTTTAACATTGTTCAAAAGTAAGATTCATGAAACGCAGGCATTTGAATGTTGTTTTCATATATCCAGCATAGCAACATCATCACTCAGAATTGATACATATACATATGCCTGTTTGTGGCAAATGTGTGTGGTTACTTCATTGTGAATGGAAGCACATGAGTTGTTTGGTAGATCAGACAAACTGTACCTTAAAAACACCAGTAGCCACATAATGATTTTCCTTGTAGTGTGTTAACCAAATTGGGACCAAATTTTTTGTATGTTGGGGGCAATGTAAGTTAAAACACACATCTTAAACTGAGTTTTCAAACCATACTATTTGAGTAGCTTAAACATGTGTTTATGTTGCAGCATCATACTAATAATCTGCTACTGTATGGCTGAAGTGGACATACATATCTTTACTGGAAGTAGACAAGGCATTTTGGCTTGGGTTCCATTTGATGTTTTTGTCACCTCGGTAAGTCGGACTGATTTTGCAGCTTGTACACTTATTAAAAAATGTAATGTATTTTTACGAGATGACTAATATATTTTTTGGTTTCAGATTCTTACCATCCAGATGAGGAGAGTGTGGTTTGCATCTTGGAGGTGTGTCCAAAATTTGCAGTGGTGGTACCAAAGAAACTGCAGACAATCTTCGTGGCGGGGTAGCCTGCTTTGTTTGGGAGTGGCCATCAGACCGCACTTTCTTTGTTGGCACGTGTCCTTCTTTGTGGGGGTTCAGGCGGATGCCTTCTGCTGCTCAAGACTTCTTTTGAGGGACCTATTATTTAAAATATAAAAATTGGAATGGCCATACCTTTACAAAGTTAACCTGTACTACAATGGACACTTTACCTGCTTCCGCAGCGTCATCATCCTCAGATATCATGGGACTGACTGCTGGACGAGCAGTAGAGCTTTTTCTCAACACAGAAAATAAGGATATAATGTATAAATGTACATTAGTAATGCTTTTGTTGTTAAAGCAAACCATTATTTTGATAAACATTACATGTCAAAAAATTGTCTCTGTTTAATGTGGGAAATAACCAAAATAAAATGAAAAACCCAGATGCAATGTGGGAAGTGCTACACTTGAAATTATGCTCAGCACACAAACATCAGTCACAATTACAAATACATACTCTAACAAGCCAAAACACACACCACTAGATTTGAACATCTAATGTAATTATTTTACAATATAATACAGAAATTGGTCACTGATGTGTCAATACAAGCAAACACTAGCACCATATCAACAAATACATACGGTAATCTTTGATTACAAAGCACAACAAACATAATAGTAATGTCACTAAGTCAGCAGGGTTGAGTCAGGGTACAAATACAACCTCTAAATGGGCAAAAAAAATGGGTTGGTCTTCAACATGAATACATTCTGTACCAATGAAATTACACATATAACTGGTTGCAAAGTGACTTTGCACTACTCCAGCCTATAACATGTCAACCACTGTTTAGTGACCATTGCACATGGATAACTTGAAAAATACATCTAAAAACATATTGATAATAATTAATCACAAGAGAAAGGACACAATTCACTTCAATGACATACCAAGCCAACAAACAAATGGAAGTTGAAATGTGACCAAACAACATGACATACAATAAAGTACTATGTTACATTGACTTTGGTGTAAAATATTTGCCTGAATAAAAATAAAAAAATGCCCACTTGGAGATACGATAATTGTGCAATGTCACATGACACACATTTACAAACACACAAACAAAAAACATGCTCACCATCCTACCTAGGCCAATTGGAATCCCGGACATGGGTTGCTTGCACAACTTCAGGAGGTATTAAACTCCGCATGGGCTCCTCATAGTCCAGATATCTGGCAATAAAGGGCTGACCACCCCCAGTTTTGCGCGCCGACTTCGTCTCCTTTGCCATTTTGGACTTAATATGCCACTTTATGTCACAGTACCGTTTGCGGCACGTGTCCTCCATCCGCTTGACCACCCCCTCACTATTTACAGCAGAAACTACTTTTGCCCACAACACCGTCTTCTTCCGTGTTGCCACCTTGGCGGACTCAGGCTGAAATAGCTGCTGCTGATACTTCATGAGCTCCTGCACCAATGCCACATTTTCAGCATAACTAAATTTGACATTCCGCCCAGTCTTAGTAGTGGTGCGTGGCTGCGGAGCTGTCTGACTGTCACTGTCACTGTCACTTGAGGCTGCTGATGCAACCTCACCCACCTCCTCCACCTCACTAACGACGTCACTCTCACTCACCTCCTCAACCTGCCCAACCTCCTCCCCCTCACTCACACCCTCCACCTCACTCACCTCACCCACCGCTGACTCACACATAATTGTGTGTTTAAACAATTAACCAGATAAATAAAATAAAAAACAACACACTCCTCCACTACCACTGCACAACACACACACACACACACACACACACACACACACACACACACAAACACTGACAAGGGACTATAAATAAGAAAATACTAGGACAAAAAATAAGACAATACCAAAAAAAACAAGACTACAAGAATGACAAGACTACTTTCAAACACAATACTACACTCAGAAATCGCAAACCAGACTCCTCACCAAACCAACTACTCACCAACCTCCACAGCACAACCTCCCTCCTCACCACTGACTAAACCCACGAGGTGCGGATGGTTTGGGGTGTATTTATATGGTTGCGCACAGACACTCCTACATCGGAAACACAACCAATCACGAACGAGGATCAAAATCGAAACTAAAACTGAAAATGCGGCCGTGGTTGTGAAAAAACACTGCCGCATGTAAAAACAATCTAAACACGAATGCAAACATCTTTCTCAGCCGAAAAATGAGCAAAAAAACACGAATGCTAATGACATCGGTAAATACGAAAACCAATAACTCGACATCTTCGTAAATTAGCGTATATAGATTCAAAAAGTTGCATGAAAATGCACCCGATAAAAAATGAGTTTAAATACAACAGAAATCGACTCAAACACGAATAATAGTAAATATACCCCCACATCTTAGTACATCTGCCCTTTAATGAGTGACATCAATGCAATGCTCACAACACCATTTATAATTGAATTGTGCAAACTGCTTCAATTTTTATGGCAGAAATATCCCACAATATGCGTAGAAGATTAATCAGGGACTTCAAAGTATGAAACTCACAGCTAATTGAATCTCCCTAATGTATTTTATTGTTCTGGCAGTTCTGATACTGTATGCAGGGTCAGAGCAATTTGCTCTGCAAAATCAGCAATGCAAGGCGCCTCCTGGCTGGAGATGTGCTCTCCCCGTTTCTCTGCTATTCACATGCCTGTCAAACTAAGCAGCAGTAGGCCAAGGCAGATCAGCGGCTCAGTAGAGAGATTTTTCTTGCATGATAGACAGTACACCAGCGCCTGCCACACAGCAAGACAAACAAGCAGTGCAAACCTTGATCAGGATAAGGAGGTGGATGTAGTATTTTTAGACTTTGACAAAGCTTTCAACACAGTACCACCCATGTGACTTATCTATAAGCTACAAGAAATAGGGCTAGGGAGCACAATATGCACTTGGGATAGTAATTGGTTAGATAATAGGGAGCAGCGAGTTGTGGTCAATAGATAATTTTCAAATTGGACTAAAGTACTAAGTGGTGTGCCACAAGGGTCTGTACTTGGACTACTTTTGTTCAACATTTGCATCAACGACCTAACAGTAGGTCTAGAAAGCATGGTGTCAATTTTCGCAGACGATACCAAATTGTGTAAGGTTATAAATACAGAGGGGGATGCTGAGTCTCTTCAGAATGACGTAATTAAACTGGAAGCATGGGCAGCATAATGGAAATGAGATTCAACACAGACAAGTGTAAGGTAATGCACTGTGGTGGCAAGACCAAAAACAACACCTACATACTAAATGGGGTAATATTAGGAGATTATGTACTGGAAAAAGACTTAAGGGTTCACATAGATAACAAATTAAGCAGCAGTACCAAAAGTAGGAGTGCAGCAAAGAAGGCTAATAAGATATTAGCATGCATAAAACAGGGAATTGATGCAAGGGACGAGAGTATTATACTCCCATTATATAAATCACTAGTGAGGCCACATCTTGAATACTGTGTGCAATTTTGGGCACCATATTACAAAAAGGATATCCTGGAGCTAGAAAAGGTTCAGAGGCGGGCGACCAAACTAATTAAGGGCATGGAGACGCTGGAATACGAGGAAAGGCTTGCAAAGCTAGGCATGTTTACATTGGAAAAGAGGAGACTAAGAGGGGACATGATCAACATCTACAAATATATAAGGGGTCAATACACAGAGCTTGCAAGGGACCTGTTTTCAATAAAATCAGCACTGAGGACACGTGGTCACTCACTTAGGTTAGAGGAGAGGAGTTTCCGCACATTGAGGCGAAAAGGTTTTTTCACAGTAAGGACAATACGTGTTTGGAATTCCCTGCCTGAGAGAGTAGTAACGATGGACTCAGTCAAAACCTTTAAGAATGGGTTAGATAAATTCCTATTGGATAAAGATATTCAGGGTTATGGTGCATAGTCACGCATTATAGTTAATATAACTAGTCCTAATATAAAAATAACTAGTCCTAAAATAAAACTGCATAGGAGACCACAAATAGGTTGAACTCGATGGAGAATTGTCTTTTTTCAACCTTAGTTACTATGTCCTGTGGTATGTTGCTATTGAGTCTGAGCTCCTCTCCATTGATGTCCACACCTACATGGAGAATTTGGCTTCCGGCTGCTTGTAAGTTAAGGTCCCACCTCCCTCCTCACTCCGGAGCCCACAATTATCTATCAGCAGTGGACCCAACGCATCCCCGAGTCCTGCAGACCAGCTGATGCTCCGCCAGGTGTATAATGCTCTGCAGTGGCGCTGGGGGTATAGTGCTCTGCAGGGCAGGGACGATCACCTGCACATCCACTTGTAACACATGATCCCTTCCACTGTCATTCTCAGTCCTGTGGGGATAGTAACGTGTTCTGTGCTCCCCCTTTTTAATATTGTAGGGGGATCTGCTGTCTGCTGCCAGCAGACACTGTGACCCTTTTCAGAAAGTCACAGATTATGAATTTAAAGGTTTATTCTAGAAAGAACATTTTAAATCCATTATGCATGTAATTAAATAACACAAAATAATAAGTAATATAAAACAGCTAAATCATAGAATATTTAACATAATGCAAAGAACTCTTTACAATAAATATATGAATCACTTATATACATCAAGTTAGGCAGCAGTGTCGTTTTGAATAATATAGTTAAAAGTTTGCTAAAGACTGTTCTTTGTTCCACTCTTATAAAATCCTTATTTTGTATTTTCCAAAGGCAAGCATTGTAACAATTTTTATTGTTTAATAGCAGCCTTTCAATTTTACAGTCATACGCAATCCTATTCAGGGTATTTGCACAGACTGTGTCTTTGGAATATACATTGAAAAGGATTGCATATGACTGTTTTGATATTATTTGTTTTAATCATATGCTTAATGACTTTCAAATGTTTTTACTAGAATAAAACTCTAGACAAGATGTAATTGGCATCCCGGCGGTCAAGATGCCAGTGTTCAGATGACACCTGACACCGCTCAGAATCCCGATGCGGGAATCCTGACAGAATTCCGAATGTAAGTATTTCATGGAGGGTTAGGGTTAGGCACTAGGGTGAGGGTTAGGAGCCGCAGGGAATGGTTAAGCTGTGGGAGGCTTTAGACACTAATAAGGCACCCATAACTTTATTGTGATTACATAAACCTTTCTTAAGTTAGCTTATCACTAAATAAAATGACACACACGCTGAAATAAAGACACGGACACGGTAGCTGGAGTTAAAGGTCAGACGATATTTATTGATAGCTGACCGACTCTTTAAACTATAATTGTAATTGAATTGGAATTAATTTAGATTGTAAAGTTAAATTTAGATTGGAGGATGGCAAAGGAAAAGTTGCTACCAGACACCAGCTCCAGTCACTTAGATGAAATCCAACAACCAAGGAGGGGAGTACCCAAACTCCGCCTCCTTCCTGCATAACCCGCATTGTGCTGGCCTCACCACTCTTTTCTCTGGCAAACGTTCGGTTCCCGCAGGGGAACATCTAAATGTCCAACTGCAAGAGAAGGACACACCTGCCGTCCTTCTAAAGAGGGTGCCCCACAATGACCACTTATGCCTGTTTGACCGCTGGTTGGTAGCGACTTCCCACCAATCTGGCTGTCATTAGCCAACTGAAGAGAACAAAACAAATCAAATTTAATCAGGGAGGGTAGCAGGGCATACAATAAATGGCAAGAGGAAGTCTGAGGCACATGACCCTGCCCTATATACTATCCTGAGACCAACCTCTTAAAGCTTGAAGGACAACCCTCTGATCCTATAGGAAAAACCACCGGAAACATGATCTGCCTAGCAACTGCTTTGTCATAAAACAACCAATCACCAAAAGTTGGGCTCTTATATGGCCTCAGGCTTATGCAGCCTTCAGCTAATCAAAGGCGCCCATAACTTTACTGTGATTGCATAAACCTTTCTTAAGCTAGCTTATCACTAAATAAAATGACACACGCTGAAATAAAGACACGGACACGGTAGCTGGAGTTAAAGGTCAGACGATATTTATTGATCGCTGACCAACTCTTTAAACTATAATTGTAATTGAATTGGAATTAATTTAGATTGTAAAGTTAAATTTAGATTGGAGGATGGCAAAGGAAAAGTTGCTACCAGACACCAGCTCCAGTCACTTAGATGAAATCCAACAACCAAGGAGGGGAGTACCCAAACCCCGCCTCCTTCCTGCGTAACCCGCATTGTGCTGGCCTCACCACTCTTTTCTCTGGCAAACGTTCGGTTCCCGCAGGGGAACGTCTAAATGTCCAACCGCAAGAGAAGGACACACCTGCCATTCTTCTAAAGAGGGTGCCCCACAATGACCACTTATGCCTGTTTGACCGCTGGTTGGTAGCGACTTCCCGCCAATCTGGCTGTCAATAGCCAACTGAAGAGAACAAAACAAATCAAATTTAATCAGGGAGGGCATACAATAAATGGCAAGAGGAAGTCTGGGGCACATGACCCTGCCCTATATACTATCCTGAGACCAACCTCTTAAAGCTTGACGGACAACCCTCTGATCCTATAGGAAAAACCACTGGAAACATGATCTGCCTAGCAACTGCTTAGTCATAAAACAACCAATCACCAAAAGTTGGGCTCTTATATGGCCTCAGGCTTATGCAGCCTTCAGCTAATCAAAGGCGCCCATAACTTTATTGTGATTACATAAACCTTTCTTAAGCTAGCTTATCACTAAATAAAATGACACACACACTGAAATAAAGACACAGACACGGTAGCTGGAGTTAAAGGTCAGACGATATTTATTGATCGCTGACCAACTCTTTAAACTGTAATTGTAATTGAATTGGAATTAATTTAGATTGAAAGATAAATTTAGATTGGAGGATGGCAAAGGAAAAGTTGCTACCAGACACCAGCTCCAGTCACTTAGATGAAATCCAACAACCAAGGAGGGGAGTACCCAAACCCCGCCTCCTTCCTGCATAACCCGCATTGTGCTGGCCTCACCACTCTTTTCTCTGGCAAACGTTCGGTTCCCGCAGGGGAACGTCTAAATGTCCAACCGCAAGAGAAGGACACACCTGCCGTCCTTCTAAAGAGGGTTCCCCACAATGACCACTTATGCCTTTTTGACCGCTGGTTGGTAGCGACTTCCCGCCACCAAAGGTTTACAAAACCGCCACCGCCATCCGAACAAACAAATAAGAACAAACTAAGAACAAACTAAAGAGCCCTAACGAAAAGGACCAAAAACATCCTCCAGGAAAACCTGCACTCCGTCCGGAGAAAGATGAACCCATCCTCCTTGTACAACTGCCGATTATGCAGCACAAGTTAAGGATGCCTGACAGCTACTCCACCTATGGCCCTAACAAACAGAGACACCGCCGAATTCACCTTCTTGCGAGCCTTCTCCAGAGCCGAGAAACGCCCCGCACCACGCCAATGAAAACGCGGAACTATCTCCGACCACACAATACGGACTCCCGGCCAGTGACAACGAATCACCACTAAATCCGCCTTAATGGACAAAATTAAATCTATGCCCTTAACTCGGCCCAAATCATTGCCTCCTAGATGCAGGACAATACAACTGGGGCGACCCCAGCGTCGCTCCCGGTGAAAAAGAAGCCGCAACAAATCACCCCAAAGCATACCCCTGACACCTAACCAACGCAACTCCCTGTACCCAAAAACATCAGCTTCCCTAAGTGCCCTGGGATGCCTCGCCACCCAAAAAATATAAGAATGGCCAACCAGCCACACATGCTCCCCAAAATTTGACACAACATATATAAATGTAATAAACATAAATAACCCAAGTGAAGGAGAAAACTCAAAAAACCTTCTGTGGACCTTAAGAGAACAGCCAATTGAAATTAGGTCCCCTCGGAGGAAAATGTAAAAAATTCACTTCACACCCTCGATTCCTGAACGGTAAGCGTTCAAAAACCGACGAGTAAACAAGTTTTTGGGTTAGCGCAACAGACGCACCTACCTCTTATCAAAACGGACATAAGACTTATAGGAGGCAGACTTCCAATGGCCCAGCACCCGAACAGCCGCCGGGGAGGAGCCCGTAGCCGCGGCATGTGTAGCCACCCCAAACCGAAAGGAATGGGTACCGAAGTCCGCCCCGCGCAAGCCTAGCGCCTCCAAACATTTCTTAAACACTGCAGTAAATTGGAACTTATTCAGCGGGCCAGCATGCGCATGCATTAGCAACTGGTCGCCACCCGAAGGCCTCAACCGGAGATAACCCCGCGCCCGCTGCAGCGGGCAAGCACTCCATCCTCCCGGGCCTCCAAGGACACCCAGCGACCCCGACCTGTTTGATCTGTCTTGGACCACACAATCCTACAGAGCAACAGGACATCCTGCAGGCGCACATTCCTGTAAAGCATACTGGACTCACGAGAAGCCTTACTGCATGCCCCTATCTCGCTCACTCTGAAAGCCCCAAAGTAAGCTAGGGCAAAACACAACTAAAAAAGGGGCCACCTCGAAAACCGAGGTCGCAATTCGAGGCAGCACACGCAGCAACTCCGTTAGAAGCTGCAAGTCACGGGTCTACAGGATTTCGCGGGCGCCGGTCGCATCCTAGCCCATCCTTTAAGTGCTCTGGAAAGGACAAAAGACCCGGGGGTCCGTCATCCCGAGGAGCCGAAAGTGAAAGGAAAATGCCCGCAAGGGCAGAAGACATGGCCGCTTTTAACCCACCCCCTCGATAAGGCTCCCAAACAAAGGCCATCAAAACGTCCGCTGGGAACTCCACCGCCACACCGTACCTACTTAGAAAGGCCGACCAATCACGCCAGGCCGCATCATACGCCCTGAGCGTGGAAGGAGCCAACGCACACTTGGCCAGAGCAGCTAACCCGACTCGACAACCTGCCAGACAGAAGGCGGGCACGGTAAACCCTCTGCAGCTGTTCCCAGAACCAACGCCCGGAATTTATCAAACTGGAACCGAGACAACGCATGCGCAACTCCGTTGTCGATTCCGGGAACGTGACGGGCCCTGAAATTAATATTGGACCGCAAGCAAACCAGCACCAGATGTCGCAAAAACCGCAAAGCCTGTGGAGAAGAAGAACGCTGATTATTGATAGCGTGCACCACTCCCAAATTGTCGCAACGGAACGAGATGTCCCGATTCGAGACTGGCAGGCCCACAATTCCAGGGCAACTATGATCGGGAACAACTCCAGCAAGGAGGTTCTTGGCGAAACCCCATGCCACCCAAGAGGACGGCCAAGCAGCAGCGCACCATGACCCGGCAAAAATTGCCCCAAAGCCATGACTGCCCGAGGCATCAGTGAACAACTGGAGCCAACTGTTGGAACAACAAGGGGCAGGCCACAAAACCGCCCCGTTGAAGTACACCCGAGAAGAAGCCCAAACTCGCAAATCATCCCTGATCTCGTGGGAGAGGTACACGGTATGATGCTGCCTGACCGTACCCGCCGTGTCCCGTTCAAGTTTGCGACAGAAAACCCTACCTATGGGGCCAATCCGGCACGCAAAGTTGAAGGAACCCAGCAACGACTGTACCTGCTTAAAACGAACCCTGCGCCTGCCCAAACAATCGTGAATTAAACCCAAAAGCTTACGCACTTTATTCTCAGGGAGGCGACAGCAACCCCCCACTGTGTCTATTTAAATTCTCAAATAGCTAAGACTACAGGGGCCCTCCCACTTGTCCAGCGCAATGGGAACCCCCAAACTTTCGAACAAGGACCTGGCAACCGACAGAATATCGCCACAGACCGAAATGACAAGAGAAAATCGTCCAGGTAGTGAGCCACCCCGGGGTGACCGGAGGTGGCCTGGACGGACCAATGCAAAAAAGTGCTAAATCTCTCAAAATAGGCGCAGGAGCCTGAACAGCCCATGGGGAGACACGATCCACATAACTCTGCCCCCAATTTGAAACCCCGAAACCGCACGGAATACGGGTGCAGGGGAAGGAGCCGAAAAGCCGATTCCACGTCTAATTTTGCCAAACAGGCCCCCCGGACCACCGTCCCGAACCCAGCACAGAGCCTCATCAAAGGACTGATAACGCCCCTGCACACGGCCTCGGGAATGGAGTCATTAACCGAACGCCAGGAGGATGCGATAAGTGCTGTATCAGGCGGAACTTACCAGGGGCCGTTTTGGGCACCCCCCCCCCATGGGGGAGATGCACAAGGAGGGAAGAGGGGGAAAGGCGTAGTGCCCACACATGCGCCCCACGCCGATCTCCGCGTCCTCTTTCCGCCGGACCACGTGCGGGAATTCGCGAGCCAACCTCAAATTCCGGCGCACCACCACGTGCACCGAATCTGAAATGGGCAGGCGAAAACCATGACTAAAACCCTCCAAAAGGAAAAACGCTGCCGACTTGTCGGGGTATAAACTAAGCCAGCGGTGCAATTCGGGAACCCGAATAGGGGAGGTAGCCTTACTTACCAACTCCCCCAGCCTCGGCAGGAGCAGAGGGCTTACCGCTCGCCGCCGAGGTGCAGTCCCTTGTACGAGTACGTACGCAACTTGTACGAGTGGCGAAAACGACAATTTACGCCCCTAGTGCATTTCCCTTCGTTGTGGCGAAACCCTTGCCTTTCTTCGAGGAGCGGGAACCCGAAACACCGGACGCCACGGGCATTTTGACTGCGGCGTCCGCCGTGGGCTTGACCTGCTGCGTGACCTCCAACCAAACCTCGACATCCTTTAAACCCGCGGGCAGAATGGGGTTGCCATCCCGATTACGACGGAATCTCCTGTCGCAATCTCGCCAAGCAGAGCCCTTGGACTTCAAGTACATGTCATGCACCAGAAAGAGTTATTTAACCAATGTGGGATACTCTGCGGGCCGCGATTCGGTGTAGCAGCCGTGAAAACCGAGAAACCCCGCAACCACAGGTGAACAGTACGGAAAGCATTGTCCCCAATGCCCCCCGTTTTCTTAGCTGCATCAAAAGCCTGCCGCGTCTCATCCGTACGGGTGAAGACGTCAACGTACTTCCCTTTCCTGCTTGTCTCCCGCAACCGCTTGCGAACACCCCGCGTAATGGCCGTATTGGCGCAACGCACCAGTACCGGATAACTGGGGGGCTCAGAGGAAACTGATGTCGCCGGCGCCATCCGTGCTGCCTTAGCCACGCGCCGCGCAATAAGACTAGCCAGTTTACGCGGGCGCCGAGGAGAACCTGAAGAAAAACTAGTAGAAGAGGTGGAAGAAGTGCTAGAATAACAATGAGAAGGAAATAGCATGCTCACCAGCTCCTGAAGGACCCGGAACAGCGTCATCCGCTTCACCCGCCTCCGGTTGGGGCGGAACATCTCCCGTCGGTGCCGCGGCCGCCACTCTTCCTGAGCTCCGGCCCCTCCATGACAAAGACCCCGATGTCCCCGAACTCGCCATCATCTGAACGGTGGAAACATAAGGGACAACAGGTGCAGGAGAAACCTGCGCATCGACAACAATGGGGGAAACAGGCGAGGGCGGGGGCACAGCAGCCTTGCTTGATGGCGGGAGGGGGCAACCCGCTGATGGGAGAGGACCGCCGTGGGAGATGGCCGGACCGAACGCCGGCACAAACTAGCTGTAGTACGCAGGCAGCCACATGGGCGAGGGGAAGTAGCCAGTCGAACCAGGAAACACTGCCGAAATGGGGGGCACTGCAAGGGGAGGGTGCCAAAACTGGGCCAATGAGGCCAGAGAGGCCGGGTAAGACCCGAAATACGGGCCCGAAAATGCCGGGGGCGGGAGTGCAACCCTGGGGCAGCTACCACTATAACCGCTGTGCGAACAGGCCGCCCCACCAGGGGGGTCCAGAAACCGGACCCTATTAACCCAAGAGGGGGCACACGAAAAACCTGTTGCCCCATATTCACACTGACTCCCAGCGGTGGCCGCCCCCCCTCCCCCCCCGCAGCCCGCCCACAAACGCCGGGCGCCATGTGGGCGCCAGCGCCGCCTGCCGGAGCTGCCGGCCGGAGCCGCCCGCGGTGAAGAGACAAGGGAGGCGCCGGAAGCCGCCGGGCCGGACGAGGGAGCCGCCGGGCGAACCCCGCTCGCCGGGGCCGCCCGCGCCGAAGCCCAGCTGAGACCTCAACCGCCACGGCTGGGGCAGCGCGGTCCCCCGGCCGGACGAGCGGAAGCAGCAGCAGCGGCGGCGCGGGCCGAAGCGGCCTGACCCCGTCGCGAACCAATAGTCGCAGGGACCAACCTGGGGGACGCTGCGCACGGGGAATGGGACCGCTGGGAACACTAGGCATAGCAGAGGCGCCGGGAGGGGGGAGCCGACCTGCGGGGCCGTGGCATGCCGGAGGTGGGGGAGACAAAAGGGGGAAGCAAATGGTTTGAGCAAACAGGGGGAGGGTGTACAATGTAAAACTGAACCATACAAATGCAGGAAAAGAAAAAACAGAAAAACTAAAACCACAATGGCACTTATCTGATAAACAGTTACTCAGCCTTCCAGGACCATACAATAAATGGCAAGAGGAAGGCACATGACCCTGCCCTATATACTATCCTGAGACCAACCCCTTAAAGCTTGATGGACAACCCTCTGATCCTATAGGAAAAACCACCGGAAACATGATCTGCCTAGCAACTGCTTAGTCATAAAACAACCAATCACCAAAAGTTGGGCTCTTATATGGCCTCAGGCTTATGCAGCCTTCAGCTAATCTAAATAGACCTAGGGTAAGGAGAAGGGTTAGCAGTGAAGATGTGCAGCGGACACTTTTTCGGGTTTTGTGTTTTGGTTTTGGATCTCTGTTCATGTTTTGGATCTGGTTTGGTTTTCCCAAAGCCACCCTTTCTGGTTTTGGTTTTGGCTTTGGATCTGGATGTTTTTTGGAAAAAACAACAACATAAAAACAGCTAAAATCACAGAATTGGGGGGTAATTTTGATCCTACAGTATTATTAACCTCAATAACATTAATTCCACTCATTGCCAGTCTATTCTGAACACCTCACACCTCACAATATTGTTTTTAGGTTGTACTGAGGTCACTGGATGACTAAGCTAAGTGACGCAAGTGGGCGGCACAAACATGGGGCCCATCTAGGTGTGGAACTGCAGTGGCAGACAGGATTGCAGTTTTCAAAACTAGGCCCCAAAGAGCACATAATGGAAAGAAAAAAAAGAGTTCAAGATGGAATTGTCCTTGGGCTCTCCCACCCACCCTTATGTTGCATAAACAGGACATGCACACTTTAACAAACCAATCATTTCAGCAACAGGGTCTGCCACATGACTGTGGCTGAAATGACTGGATTGTTTGAGCCCTCACCAAAAAAGAACTAATTAATCCCCCCCCCCCCCCACCAAAGCAGAAGCAATTAATCTCTCCTTGCACAAACTGGCTCTACAGAGGCAAGATGTCGTCCTCATCCTCCGATTCCTCACCCCCTTCAGTGTTTAATCCTCATCCTTACAGAAAATAATTCCACACCGAAGAGGTAGATTTTTTTGTATTTTGCCCAGGCATGACAATAGGCTTTTTCATCCCATGGCCAACAACTGTCTCCACTAGTGCCTTATTCAAACTAACCACATCACCATAAGAATCCTCATCATCAACTTCCTCCTCAGCGCCATCTACACCAATATCCTCCTCATCCTGGTGTACTTCATCAGTAACATACATAATCTCAATATCAGCAACTGGACTGGCAGTGCTCCTCCCAGTACTTGCAGGTGGTGTCCAAATGGTGGTAGGAGCCTTCTCTTTCCATACAGTCTTGGGAAGGTCAGGCCTAGACATCGCAACCGCGGACACACTTAGACTTTCCTTTTTGATTTGTTATATCTCTGAACTCACAGTTGTTTTTTCCTGTGCTTTAGCAAGCTTAATTTTTTACATTTTTCGAGAGGAAGAAGAGCTTGAATACTCATGTGATGCTGAGCCACCAGTCAAGAACATAGGCCAAGGCCTTAGCCTTACCTTGCCACTTCATGTCGTTAATGGCATATTGCCAATTTTACGTTTCTCCTCAGATATTTTTTTTCTGATTATTAATTTTTGTTTTTTAGAGTTTACATGCCCTCTATGACATTGCGTATGGGCCTTAGCAGACGACGTTGATGGAAATGCATCGTCAATGTCATGACTGGAGGCAGCAGCAGCTTCAGCACTAGTACTAGGAACTGAAAGTGGTTCCTGATCTTGCACTATTTTTTCCTCCAAATTTTTGTTCTCCATTTCACAGGACAGCACCCCTTTATTATTACAGCACACAGAACAGTGCCCCTATATTTTCACAGCACCCCTGTATTTTTACAGCATACAGGAGCAGTGTACTTTTATTTGACCAACAGCACCCCTGTAATTTTACAGCATACAGGTCAGGG
The DNA here is from genome assembly GCF_028390025.1 of Pseudophryne corroboree. Lineage (NCBI taxonomy): Eukaryota > Metazoa > Chordata > Amphibia > Anura > Myobatrachidae > Pseudophryne > Pseudophryne corroboree. The sequence continues at coordinate 1,018,560,901 of NC_086444.1, read as the reverse complement.
CCAGTGTACTTTCATTTTAACAACAGAACCCCTGTATTTTTACAGCATACAGGACCAGTGTACTTTTATTTTAACAACAGCACCCCTGTATTTTTACAGCATACAGGACCTGTGTACTTTTATTTTAACAACAGCACCCCTGTATTTTTGCAGTATACAGGACCATTGTACTTTTATTTTAACAACAGCACCCCTCAATTTTCACAGCATACAGGGCCAGTGTACTTTTATTGTAACAGCACCCCTGTATTTTTACAGCATAAAGAACCAGTGTACTTTTATTTTAACAACAGCACCCCTGAATTTTGACAGCATACACGGCCAGTATACCTTTATTTTAACAACAGCACCCCTGTATTTTTGCAGCATATAGAGCCAGTGTGCTTTTATTTTAACAACAGCACCCCTGTATTTTTACAGCATACAGGACCAGTGTACTTTTATTTTAACAGCAGCCCTGTATTTTTACAGCATACAGGACCAGTGTACTTTTATTTTAACAACAGCACCCCTGGTATTTTTACAGCTTACATGACCGGTGTACTTTTATTTTAACAACAGCACCCCTAAATTTTCACAGCATACAGGGACAGTATACTTTTATTGTAACAGCACCTCTGTATTTTTACAGCATATAGGACCAGTGTACTTTTATTTTAACAACAGCACCCCTGCATTTTTACAGCATACAGGGCCAGTATACTTTTATTTAAACAACAGCACCCCTGTATTTTTACAGCATACTGGGCCAGTGTACTTTTATTCTAACAACAGCACCCCTGTATTTTTACAGCATACAGAACCAGTGTACTTTTATTTTAACAGCACCCCTAAATTTTTACAGCATACAGGGCCAGTGTACTTTTATTTTAACAACAGCACCCCTGAATTTTTACAGCATACAGGACCAGTGTACTTTTATTTTAACAACAGCATCCCTGAATTTTTTTCAGCATAAAAGACAGGGCCAGTGTACATTTATTTTCATTGCACTCCTAAATGTTTACAGCATTCAAGACAGGACCAGCACCCCTGTATTTTCACTAAATACAGGAGGACACTGCCCCTGCCCCCTGTACAACACAGTGACCGCCAGGACAACAACACCATGTACAGCTGCAGCACCCCTAACAGCACATGAAACACCAGTGACTACCAGGACAGCACCCCTAACAGCACAGGGACACCACAGTGCAGGAACAGCACCCCTACAGAGCACACACTGAACCATCACGACACCACTACCCACAGAGAGAGACAGAGGTCTGTCTCCCTCACTCTCCAAGTCCAGAGTGAAACTGGTGGTGACGAGCAGCTGTTTATTTGTAGTCCAAAACTGCGAGATTTCAACAGTGGGATGATGACATTTTGCCTCGTTCTGGTTTCCGAGTCTGGCGGGAAGTCCCAAGCCGGATTCGGATCCGGACTCGGAGCATGAAGTTGGGGGGGTTCAGTTTCATCTCTAGTTATCAGACTTGCTAAAATGTGTTGAGATTCTGCCAGCATCCAGACAGTCGGGATTTTGTACCCAACCCCTTTAAACATATACTCTGACAGAGGGATCTTTCTGATTTGTGCCAGTACAAACATAACAACACTTATTCTCAGTCCTGTATAAAATTTTGATATATTCCTGATTCCCTGGGACATGTCTTTCTTCCCTTTAGAGCAGGATAGGCTGGGGAAGCAGGTGGATATATGCCCCCAGGCCAGTACAGTTTGTAACGCCATGGCCCGCACACCGAATCACATGCCCGATGGCTGTAAGAGAGGTAGAAGAAGTTGCCAACTCTGTTTTGACAGTGTGTGAAGTGTGATTGGCTGGGCAGCATCTTGTGTGCACAGTGCATTTTCTGCATGTGCCGCCAAGCTGTATCATATTCTTCTCTTGTAGTACAGTCAGTGCATGTGACATCACAGTTGGCCATTGGGACTCCCAGTACTCCATGTGAGTCACGTAGGAATGCAGGGGCAGATTTAGGGTGAGTGTGCCCCTAGTCACAACAGTAACGACTGTCCGCCGCCTGCCCACTTTGATTATTTTTATTGATTGGTTATAAGCCCTCATTTGATGATAGCTAATTTAATAGAATAATTAAAAAAGCCACTTAGTATGACATTTTAATTATTTATGCATATTTACTAAGTAGGACAGCTTAAAGGAGCAGCTTGTGGGCGTGGCCTAGCCTGCAAGCTGAGAGGAAGCCTTCTCTATGAGCTCCTGCTGGCTCCGCTCATAAAACCAACATAAAACCTATTTCACGGGTCTCCAAGCACCTCTGTACTGGACCACCTGCTTCCCTGATCACTAAGCACCAGAGGGGCTAGGTTGCAGAGCCGGGGAGCCCTTATCAGGGCTTCTGCAGGTTGCGGCCTTCCCCTCCTCAAGAAGCCGGGGCCTCGATTTGGGAGTGGAGCCGTCGGTCCGCTGGACCTGGTGCGGCGATTCTGCGGACCCCCTCTCCCACCTGAGCGGCGCTCCCTGACACCCAAGAGCTCACCCATCAAGTACTGACCCTCACAGGAGACCGGCGGCCGGACAATCTGCGGGAGGTAAGAGCCGGGACGAGTGTGACTGGCGGCCGGCGGCCATCTTGTGGTTGGCGCCGCCCGGACTTTGAGCTCTACTTGCTGATCCCCGGCCTCTCCAGGCGCCTGCCCTCCGACCCCCACCTCACACATCCTTGCAAGACAGATCTCCCCCTCACTGGCGGGGATTAACGACCCGGGGACCTCCGGAGGATCCGTGTCTTATTTACAGGTGGCGGCCATCTTGTGACTGGCACAACTCTCTCCTCACTCCATAGCTAGAACTGGCTGTAACTCTAGCTCCCTCTTGTGGCGACTTTTAGATTAGACAACTCACAGCCACTATAAATATATTTCTATACTTCTGCCTATTCTCACACCTGCTCCACCCATAAAACCATGCCGGCTTCTACACCTGTGTGACATTTCTCCTCGCCCATGTGCGCTGTTCACGGACTGATGCCTACCGGTCCTGAGCTACTACTCGTTGGGATGTAACCTGTTATACCTCCCCTTTTTTTTTTCCTCTCCATGTGACCTCATTATAGCTTGCTCCTTGCGTGAGGCGACTCCTACTGTATAAATCGGTCCTCCGTTATCCGCTTATTTTTATGGAAAAATTTCTCATACCCACCCCGATGTCAATTGCTGACCCTGCCTCTACAACCCGAGGCGATACTGTGTGGGGACACTCGTCTGATTCAGATTGCTCTGTCACCCGTTCCAGGTCCTTACAAAAACGCAAGTCTGCTCCGGCCAGTAAGCCTCCCAAAATGAAACCTGCGGATATTGCGGCGGTGCTGGGCCCTCTGCTAGATGAAAAGCTGGCGGGCATTAGAGAAGCTATTGACTCTACTCTATCCAAATTAACTCAACACTCTGGCCGCTTAGATGACGTCGAACAGAGGGTGTCTACCCTGGAGGATGATTTGCATGCAGCACAACTCACCATTAATTCACAGCAAAGTGACATTTCAGATCTGACCCAGAAGCTAGATGATTTGGAGAATCGCGGACGCAGAAGTAATCTCCGGGTGGTGGGTATCCCCGAATCGGTCAAAGGCCGTGAGTTACTTGACCTTCTTTCTAACTGGATACCGCAACAACTGGCCATGGATCTCAAAGGTGCCCCTCTGGCTATTGAGCGGGCACACAGAATCGGCCCTGAACGTAAAACAAACTCTGGTCGCCCTCGCCCGGTGATCATGAAAATCCTTAATTATGCCGACAAAGCTCGACTCCTAGACCACTACCGGAAGACGGATAGCTTAACCTACAACAGAGATCGGCTCTTGATATTTCAGGATTTTTCCACCATTGTCGCTGCTAAACGCAAGGAGTTTGCCCCGTTGTGCAAGCAACTGTTTAACGCCAAAATTAAATTCTCTCTCCTGTACCCGGCCCGGCTGCGGATCTTCGAGGACGGCAAGCCGTTGTTCTTCGATGACATAACACTCGCCAAGGCACACTTCTCGAGTTTACCCACTTGACTGTTGCACTGTTATTATTGCTTGCATGCATGTTTTTCTCTCTTTTTCTTCTCCATCTGTAGGTCACGTGGAGAGGAATAATTGCGCAGCTCTGTGTATACAATGAGCTGTAAATTTTCTTGTTTTTCTTGTTTGTTTTTTATGTTACTGTTTAATATTGTTGGTTGCACCTGCCGGATCTGCCGACTCCGATCCTCCATGGGTCAACCCCTTCCCGCTCGCTGGGACGGGCAGGGGCCCTACCTTACCTCTAGTATATTTTTTCTTGCATTCCCATCCATCGGTATAGGCTGATATAGCTGACCCTGCTCCTACTCCCCCCGCCGCCGCGGAGGATACCCCACTCCTTGCCTTCAATATAGTATCATGGAATGTGGAGGGCCTTAACGCTCCAGTGAAGCGCAAGAAAGTGCTCTCCCACCTCCACCGTTTGACCCCTCACATCACCTTCCTACAGGAAACACATTGGCTGGACGATCCCCGTAACACTCTACGTGCCCCCTGGATCGGGGATTGTATCTCGGCCCCTTATTCTAATAAGACCAGGGGAGTTGCCATCCTTTTTCACAAGTCCCTACAATATTCGATACGCAGAAGGTTTCTCGATCCTAATGGGAGATTTATTTTGCTAGATGTGATTATTGATAATGTCTTGTATACTCTCCTTAATCTATATGCCCCAAATGTCTCTCAACAGGATTTTTTTGCAGTTGTCCTACAGAAACTTTCCTCTTGGGGGAGCTCTAATCTAATCCTAGGAGGAGATTTCAACACGGTCATCGATCCGTCCATGGACAGGTCTGGGGTGAGTACTTCATCCTCCAAATCCGGCTGTGATCTTCTTTCCTCCCTCTGTTCACAACTTGCTCTCTCCGACCCTTGGCGTATCCATCACCCTCTTCTTCGTGATTACTCTTTCTACTCTCACCCCCACTCTACGCACTCCCGTATTGATTATATTTTCTTATCCCGACACCTCTTCCCTAAAGTCACTCACACATCGATTAAAAATATTATTATCTCAGACCATGCCCCTATTATGATTTCTCTTAAGCTTGCGTTGCCCCAATGTTTTTCCAAATGCTGGCGATTCCCTGCTTATCTTACTCACTCTGAGGATTTTCTCCTACACCTTAGACACACTTGGCACACCTACGTTGCTGATAATTTGGCCCAGGCGGAGGATGTCTCACTGTTCTGGAGCGCCTCTAAAGCTGTTATCCGGGGCCACATTATCTCATACATAAATTCTAAACGCAAAACATTTAACTCCCGCCTCCATGAACTGAGCTCCCTTCTCACCTCAACTTATAGAACGTATAAGCGTTCCGACACTCCCGCACATAAAGAGGCATACCTGACTGCTAAACAAGTATATGATACCTTCCTAACAGAGCAGGCCCAGACACGATATGATTACCAGCGGAACAAATTTTTTAGATGGGGTAATAAATCGGGCAGACTCTTGGCGAACCTCGCTCGGGGACCCCGCACTCGCACATGGGTTGAGGTGGTTAAATCTTCAGACACTATTATATCAGATCCGACAGCCATTTGCGCCGAATTTATGCAGTTTTACAAATCCCTATATACAGCAGAGCCAGATAACGTGGAGACAGGTGAATCCTTTTTGCATGACGCTCAGCTTCCTGTCCTCTCTCGAGATGACAGGGACCTTCTCGAGATGTCTATAACTGAGGAAGAGATACTCACAACTATCAAATCTTTACCAAACGGCAAGAGCCCAGGCCCTGATGGCTTTGGGGCTGAATACTATAAATTACTTAATGCTGAACTCACACCTACTCTAGCCAAATTATATAATCATATCCTTACCTCCGGAACTATACCCTTATACTTCAATGAGGCACGGATAATCGTAATACCCAAGCCGGGTAAAGATCCCTCCCTCGTTGGTTCCTATCGCCCTATCTCACTTCTTAACCAAGACTTCAAATTGCTTACCAAACTAATGGCCAACCGTCTACAGTCTTGTCTGCCTCATCTCATTTCCCCGGCCCAGTTAGGCTTTATTAAAGGCAGACAATCTGTACAAGGTATTAGATCGGCGATAGCTGCTATTTCCCATACCCGCCTTCATAATTTGGAAGACAATATTCTTATTAATCTAGACGCCGAAAAGGCCTTCGATAAAATCGCTTGGCCACACCTTTTTAGAGTGCTCTCCCATCAGCAATTTGGCACTAATTTCTGTAGTCTAATGCGGACCCTCTGCACTGCTCCGATGGCCCAGGTGGTAGTTAATAATGTGGCCTCCTCTTCCTTTTTTCTTGAGAGAGGCACCAGACAAGGATGCCCTCTCTCCCCTTTGCTTTTTAATTTGGCCTTGGAACCTTTTATTCGTTATATCCAACTGCTACCTGGGTTTAGAGGCATTGTTGTTGGGGATCGCGAACTCAAAGTTATAGCCTTCGCAGATGACCTACTTATATGTACCTCTGACCCTAAATGCTCCCTTCCTGTATTGGTAGAGGCAATTGACAGATTTTCGTCTTTTGCTGGCTTCTCCATTAACTTTGCCAAGTCTGAAGCCCTGGCCATATTTGGCCAGGCGAGACTGGGTTGGATTAGACCCTTCCCGTTTAGATGGGCCCCCTCACATATCACCTTTTTAGGAGTGGCTCTACCACAACATCTCTCCACCCTCTATGCACGTAATATAACCCCGATCATACATAAAATACGGACTGAACTTAGCCTATGGCAAAACCTTCCCCTTAATATGTTAGGGAGATGCAACCTGTTTAAAATGGCAAGCTTCCCGAAACTCCTGTATATTCTCCAAATGACTCCCATTCTTCTCACTAACTCCGACTTTTCTTTACTTAATACCTTGCTTTCCAAGTTTATATGGAACCGTAAGCGCCCCAGGATAAGTCTAAAAAAAATGTCGCAATCGGTGCGCCAAGGGGGTGTAAACCTACCAAACATTAAACAATACAATCTAGCGTGCTTACTACGTTTCGCTATGGATTGGCTCAGTGGCAACGATGTATTCACAGATACCAAGTTAGAATCTCAGCTTTGTGCTCCTCTCCCTCTTGCTTACCTTCTACATGCCCGGCCCTCTCAAATAAAATCTCCCCAATTTGATAACCCACTATTGTCTTCCACTATTAAGGCGTGGAAAATGGCTAGGAAAGCTCTTGGTCTCAAATATTATTACTCAGTCTCTCTACCTTTGCTTGGAAACCTGGAGTTCCAAAATGGTACTGCCTCTTTGCCTTTTGGTGCTTGGTGCTCCTCTGGTTTAAAGACTCTACGTAATCTGATGACACCTACTCACACTCCTTTGCCATTCCAGGAGGCTATTGAGAAATATGCAATTTCACCCCTGCATGGATTTTACTACTCCCAGGCTATACATTATCTTACATCCGTTCTCCCTCACCTCACGGGAAAAGACTTTGTTAACCCCTTAGACTCCCTTTTACGCTCCAACACATACTCCATATCTTCTATCTATGCGCGCATCCGCACTGAACTGGACCCCCACACTGATTTTCCTGATCTGGCTAAATGGATCTCCCAAGTTCCTACATTCACAGTAGACACCCTATTAGATACCTTTTTTATGACCCTTAAACTAATACCGGCTAGTATATATCAGGAAATGGCCTATAAACTGCTACACAGGGCATATATTTCGCCTAAACAAGGTTTTCTAATGGGTATATCAGATAGGGCCGGATGTAATAAATGCTCAACGGTAGAAGCTGACCTTTTCCATTGTCTCTGGGCCTGCCCTGTCATTCAAAAATTCTGGCATACCTTACACCATTATGGCACCTCAACGCTAGGCATCCCCTTTCAATGTACTGCTCCCTGGGCCCTCTTTGGTCATCTGTCGGACCAACCTGGAATTCCACGCACTGATAAAAAATTGATAGTGTTACTTTCAGCAGTGGGGAAAAAAGCTATATTGCAACAGTGGATCCATCCTACCTCTCCTACTCTCCCTATGGCTACTTCTAGGTTACTCTTCTTATTTAATATGGACTGGCTGGAAGCCTCTATTCACAAGGAAACCCTGACTCCTGCACTCTTTAAGTGCTGGGATAAATACATTTGTACCCTCCCTCCCCACACTAAACTAGCAATACATAAATGTTTCCAATCTAACTTTTGGTACTCTCTCCGACAACTTGATAGCCAAGTTTCTCTAACTGACTGAGCTTCTTATCTTCCCCTCTCCCTCTTCTTCATCCGTACTTCCCTCTCCACACACTTCCTCTTTTCTTTCCCCTCTCTTCTTATTTCTGCTGTTTCTTCCCTGGCGGATTGGATGGACACTTCTATGGACGGATCGGTGGCCTGTGGCTCTTGGTAGGTGTTTTTGCTTATTTTTGTTCTAACGTTTTTGTGATGTTCTTTTTTACCTCTTCCTTTTTTTTTTTTTTTTTTTTTAATTTGAACTGCCGGAATTGAGTGTCAGTTTTTAGTCAGTCATATTTAGTCCCATTCTCAATACATTATAGCCTGACCGCCGCTCTTCTGGTGGTTTACAATTTGTTCTTGTTGATTGTTTTGGAAAATTGGAAAATTTCCTCCACCTACTCATATATGCTGTGTACTTTTACCTTTCTTATCTGCTTACTTTGATGTCGATATGTCTGATATGTATGCGGTTCTTTTTTTTCCTTATTTCTGTACCATGTTTTGGAGGTATTTAATAAACATATTTGGAAAAAAAAAAAAAAGGAGCAGCTTGTGAATGTCCTACCCATTTACACTCCATTGAAGATGGCATATGGCACAGTACAGTGGAAATATTTTGCAGTTACTCGTACTTTTTAGGCTGACAGTACCAACACAAACATCCAAGTGCTGGTCCCAAACAAATGCCGCCCATAGTACCCACCTCACATGCCTAATGAGAAATTTCTCCACCCTAGGAATTACTACCCGGATTTTCAAGTGTACTAGCAGGCGACTAGCTCGAGCAGTGCCATAACTAGACATTTTAGAGCTGTGTGCAAGAAACAGCATTGGCACCCCCTAACTCCATATAGAAAACAGGGCCAGTGTGCACCATAGATGCGCACAATAATATAGGAGAGTGGCTACATGGGGAAGGGGCATGACCACAAAATAAAACCAATTCATATTACGCTGTACAGAAGTCTCCATTATTCAACAGTAGCACCACTTACACGCATTATACCAGGTAGAGTCCCCTTTTATAAATTATGGTAGGTAGAGCCCCCATTTACACAGTACTGCAGGCAGAGTCCCTTTTTACACATTACACCAGGCAGAGCCCCTTCAACATATTACAGCAGGCAGAGCACCCTTTTACACATTATGTCAGGCAGAGCTCCCTTGCACATTACAGCAGGCCAGTCAGAGCTCCCTTTACAAATTACAGCAGGTACAGTCCCCTTTTACACAGTATGGCAGGTATAGCTCCCTTTTACACATAACAGCAGGTAGAGTGCCCTTTTTTGCACATTATGACAGCAGAGTCCCTTTTTACACTTTATGGCGGCAGAGTCCCCCTTTTACACTTTGCAGTGGCAGATTTCCCCCTTTTACCCTTTACAGCAACAGAGATCCCCTTTTTACACATTAGGCAGAAGGGTCCCCCTTTTTACACATTATGGAAGGCAGAGTCCCCCTTTTTACACATTAGGCAGGCAGAGTTCCCCATTTTTACACATTAGGCAGAGTCCCCCTTTTTACACATTAGGCAGGTAGAGTCTGATAGAGAGTGTGAGTGAGTGTGTGGAAGTATTATACTTACCTGTGGCCTGCCGGCCAGCCTCTCCTCCTTCCCGCTTTATGCTGCGCTCTACACAGTGCAGGGCATTGTGGGTGGGATGAGGGTGGGTTGGGAGAGACATCATCTCTCCCAGCACATGGGGGAGTGAAGGGCAAGCTGCAGCGCTGGTGGCTATCTATGAGAGAAAAGCTAGCCGGTCATTGCAGCAGAGTGGTGATGGCAGGGGGACGCAGACCCCACAGTAGGATGGCAGAGCGGGCAGGTGAGAGTTGCCAGTGGTCCTGTACCCACAGTGCATCTGTGCTGTATGCCATGCACCACTGGCACAAACCTAGTTACAGCCCTGCGCTCGGGTACCACATCATGATTCCTGTCCCCATTTAATCTGGGGAGTGAGCAGTAAGCAGATTCAAGGTCACCTAATACCACATACTGTACTTTGTTGCCTTCTCCTGATCCCACATTAACTCCTCCTCAACAGGTAGGTCTCTTTCTGCCTCTCATTTTTGTATTGATTCTCAATCTGTTCTTACCTATGTCATCCTCTCAGCCCTTTTCTTTCATATGCCAGCATTCTGCCTTTTTCCTCTCACCTATCCCCCACTTCCTGTCATCCACAGCCTCTCCCTATCACCCTCTCCCCATTACCCTCTATCTCCCATCATCCTCTCCCTTTCACCCACTGCCTGTCACAAACTTCCTGTCTCCTCAGCATCACCCTCGGCCTCTCACTTATTGACTGTCACTCACTGCCTCTACCCAGCATCATCCTCAGCCTGTCACCTATTGACTCACCTACTGACTCTGCCTAGAATCTCAAACTGCCTCCCCCCAGCATCACCCATTGCATATCACCCACTGCCTCTTCTAGTGTCACCCACTGCCTGTCACCCACTGCCTCTCCCCAATGTCACCCACTGCCTCTGCCTAGTGTGACCCTCAGCCTGTCACCTATTGACTGTCCCCAACTGCCTTTCCCCAGTGTCAGCCACTACCTCTACCCAGCATCACCCACTGACTCTGCCCATCATCACCCACTGCATGTCATTCACTGCCTCTGCCTAGTGTAACCCCCCTGCCTGTAACCCACTACTTCTGCCATTTGGTGTAGGGTGCAAATTTATAGTTAGCAGGTGGGGGCCGTTCACCCTAGTACCGGCCCTGCTGTTATTAGTAAAATTAAAAGGACAATTAAATTATATATGTTCTATTAGCATTTATAGAAAAAATAATTGTTCATTTTAGTAAACATTTGTGAACAAAAATCATATTTACTCCTGCAGAAGTCACAATTTAGACATCTTAACATCAATGCAAATTTTAATGTGAAATAACTCTTTAGTTCATCTTTACTGACAATGTCATTACTAAAATGGTAAATAATATAAACATATTTATTATAAATAAGTTTTGGAAATTTATGTGCTTCTGTGTGTTCCATATGGTTCTATTGATGGATAGATTTGAACAACGTGTTATTTCAGTCAAATAACAACTCCACATTTTGCAAATATCTGGTCATAATAAGACATTGCAAGGTGATAAAACAAATAGGCAATATGTGAATCAGAGAGCAATATGACTAGGAAGACATTGATGCAAATGTAATGACATGCAATTATGCAGTTGGAAACTTATTATTGCTCACAGTTGGAGGTCTAGTTAGCAAAACATAATGCCTTTGCAAACAAACAAACAAAATCCACATATACAAATAAATAGTTTGAGTTTACAAGGTCAAAATACAAGTCGTTAAAAAGGTACTAAAGCCTTGCCATACAAAGATATGTAACTAATGGTTGCAACATAAAAGGGAGCATGGGGAATGAAGAATTCATTAGTGGTATATAAAATCACAGCTATTGAAGCAGTTTAAATTTGTTAAAGTTCTTCAGAGTTATGAGATACTTGTTTACGAGACCACTATGACTCTAAACTTACCAATTGACCAAATAGAAGATGCACAAACGTATACATGTATGTATATAGGGGAGGACTGGTCCACCGGAACACCATGCCAGACCCCCCCCTAGGCTGGTCCAGTTGTCCCCTCAATGGCAGGCCTCCTTCACTTACTGGGCCGGCTGCCGCGATACGATCTCACCTCCGATCAGTCAGTCAGCGTTATGTGAAATCTTCTGCATATGTGCCGAAGCTCAATGAAACTTTGATGTGCTGTGTGGCACACTACCTCCCTCCCTCTCCCCTCACAGGCATGGTGTCCCCAATCTCATCACTTCTATTGTGTCCTGGTCCGGGCTGCGGTGACCGCCCCACAGCCAGCGGAGGCTCAGTATCTGGCTGCGCTGGCTGTAGGAAAGGAGGGGTGGGCCGCAGGCAGGGAATTGCCATTGGCACACGCAGTGGGAGTGAAAGGGTTCTGAGTAACCAGAACCCCTTCTGACATACCAAGTTTTTTTTTTGAGACAGAGACAACTCTATCACTGTCTATACAGCAGGCATTCCCAACCACGGTCCTCAAGGCACACCAACAGTTCAGGTTTTAGTGATATCCAGCATGCAGCACAGATGGTTAAATCAAAATAGCTCAGCTACTAATTAAGTCACCTGTGCTGAAGGCAATAAAACCTGCACTGTTAGTGTACCTTGAGGACCGTGGTTGGGAATGCCTGCTCTACAGTGAGCCGTGGCAATGATTGGAGCTGCTGTTTATGCTGCACAGGCAGTGAGCAAGCACAGAAGCTCTACCTCTTGCGGCATCTGTATACTATATGTCAGCATCGGAAGCAGCATGCGGGGCGACTGTCTCCTCCGGCAGCTCTAACAGGGTCCCGCTTGTTCATCTAGCCTGCTGTACTGTATGCTAACTAGCGCTGAGCAGAAGTAGCTGTTGTCTATTGCTCTGTACTGAGAGAAGTGCTGGGGGAAGTTTTTTGCTGGATGCAGCCATATGGTATTATGGTAGGGGCAACTGAAGGCAAAAAAGGTAACAAGGGACATGGACATGTTGGGGGCTTACATAGATGTGTGCAATATATACTGTATATATATATTAGAGATGAGCGCCTGAAATTTTTCGGGTTTTGTGTTTTGGTTTTGGGTTCGGTTCCGCGGCCGTGTTTTGGGTTCGAACGCGTTTTGGCAAAACCTCACCGAATTTTTTTTGTCGGATTCGGGTGTGTTTTGGATTCGGGTGTTTTTTTCAAAAAACACTAAAAAACAGCTTAAATCATAGAATTTGGGGGTCATTTTGATCCCAAAGTATTATTAACCTCAAAAACCATAATTTACACTCATTTTCAGTCTATTCTGAATACCTCACACCTCACAATATTACTTTTAGTCCTAAAATTTGCACCGAGGTCGCTGTGTGAGTAAGATTAGCGACCCTAGTGGCCGACACAAACACCGGGCCCATCTAGGAGTGGCACTGCAGTGTCACGCAGGATGTCCCTTCCAAAAAACCCTCCCCAAACAGCACATGACGCAAAGAAAAAAAGAGGCGCAATGAGGTAGCTGTGTGAGTAAGATTAGCGACCCTAGTGGCCGACACAAACACCGGGCCCATCTAGGAGTGGCACTGCAGTGTCACGCAGGATGTCCCTTCCAAAAAACCCTCCCCAAACAGCACATGACGCAAAGAAAAAAAGAGGCGCAATGAGGTAGCTGACTGTGTGAGTAAGATTAGCGACCCTAGTGGCCGACACAAACACCGGGCCCATCTAGGAGTGGCACTGCAGTGTCACGCAGGATGTCCCTTCCAAAAAACCCTCCCCAATCAGCACATGATGCAAAGAAAAAGAAAAGAAAAAAGAGGTGCAAGATGGAATTGTCCTTGGGCCCTCCCACCCACCCTTATGTTGTATAAACAAAACAGGACATGCACACTTTAACCAACCCATCATTTCAGTGACAGGGTCTGCCACACGACTGTGACTGATATGACGGGTTGGTTTGGACCCCCCCCAAAAAAGAAGCAATTAATCTCTCCTTGCACAAACTGGCTCTACAGAGGCAAGATGTCCACCTCATCTTCACCCTCCAATATATCACCGTGTACATCCCCCTCCTCACAGATTATCAATTCGTCCCCACTGGAATCCACCATCTCAGCTCCCTGTGTACTTTGTGGAGGCAATTGCTGCTGGTCAATGTCTCCGCGGAGGAATTGATTATAATTCATTTTAATGAACATCATCTTCTCCACATTTTCTGGATGTAACCTCGTACGCCGATTGCTGACAAGGTGAGCGGCGGCACTAAACACTCTTTCGGAGTACACACTTGTGGGAGGGCAACTTAGGTAGAATAAAGCCAGTTTGTGCAAGGGCCTCCAAATTGCCTCTTTTTCCTGCCAGTATAAGTACGGACTGTGTGACGTGCCTACTTGGATGCGGTCACTCATATAATCCTCCACCATTCTATCAATGTTGAGAGAATCATATGCAGTGACAGTAGACGACATGTCCGTAATCGTTGTCAGGTCCTTCAGTCCGGACCAGATGTCAGCATCAGCAGTCGCTCCAGACTGCCCTGCATCACCGCCAGCGGGTGGGCTCGGAATTCTGAGCCTTTTCCTCGCACCCCCAGTTGCGGGAGAATGTGAAGGAGGAGATGTTGACAGGTCGCGTTCCGCTTGACTTGACAATTTTGTCACCAGCAGGTCTTTCAACCCCAGCAGACTTGTGTCTGCCGGAAAGAGAGATCCAAGGTAGGCTTTAAATCTAGGATCGAGCACAGTGGCCAAAATGTAGTGCTCTGATTTCAACAGATTGACCACCCGTGAATCCTTGTTAAGCGAATTAAGGGATGCATCCACAAGTCCCACATGCCTAGCGGAATCGCTCCCTTTTAGCTCCTTCTTCAATGCCTCCAGCTTCTTCTGCAAAAGCCTGATGAGGGGAATGACCTGACTCAGGCTGGCAGTGTCTGAACTGACTTCACGTGTGGCAAGTTCAAAGGGCATCAGAACCTTGCACAACGTTGAAATCATTCTCCACTGCACTTGAGACAGGTGCATTCCACCTCCTATATCGTGCTCAATTGTATAGGCTTGAATGGCCTTTTGCTGCTCCTCCAACCTCTGAAGCATATAGAGGGTTGAATTCCACCTCGTTACCACTTCTTGCTTCAGATGATGGCAGGGCAGGTTCAGTAGTTTTTGGTGGTGCTCCAGTCTTCTGTACGTGGTGCCTGTACGCCGAAAGTGTCCCGCAATTCTTCTGGCCACCGACAGCATCTCTTGCACGCCCCTGTCGTTTTTTAAAAAATTCTGCACCACCAAATTCAAGGTATGTGCAAAACATGGGACGTGCTGGAATTTGCCCATATTTAATGCACACACAATATTGCTGGCGTTGTCCGATGCCACAAATCCACAGGAGAGTCCAATTGGGGTAAGCCATTCCGCGATGATCTTCCTCAGTTGCCGTAAGAGGTTTTCAGCTGTGTGCGTATTCTGGAAAGCGGTGATACAAAGCGTAGCCTGCCTAGGAAAGAGTTGGCGTTTGCGAGATGCTGCTACTGGTGCCGCCGCTGCTGTTCTTGCGGCGGGAGTCCATACATCTACCCAGTGGGCTGTCACAGTCATATAGTCCTGACCCTGCCCTGCTCCACTTGTCCACATGTCCGTGGTTAAGTGGACATTGGGTACAACTGCATTTTTTAGGACACTGGTGAGTCTTTTTCTGACGTCCGTGTACATTCTCGGTATCGCCTGCCTAGAGAAGTGGAACCTAGATGGTATTTGGTAACGGGGGCACACTGCCTCAATAAATTGTCTAGTTCCCTGTGAACTAACGGCGGATACCGGACGCACGTCTAACACCAACATAGTTGTCAAGGCCTCAGTTATCCGCTTTGCAGTAGGATGACTGCTGTGATATTTCATCTTCCTCGCAAAGGACTGTTGAACAGTCAATTGCTTACTGGAAGTAGTACAAGTGGGCTTACGACTTCCCCTCTGGGATGACCATCGACTCCCAGCGGCAACAACAGCAGCGCCAGCAGCAGTAGGCGTTACACGCAAGGATGCATCGGAGGAATCCCAGGCAGGAGAGGACTCGTCAGAATTGCCAGTGACATGGCCTGCAGGACTATTGGCATTCCTGGGGAAGGAGGAAATTGACACTGAGGGAGTTGGTGGGGTGGTTTGCGTGAGCTTGGTTACAAGAGGAAGGGATTTACTGGTCAGTGGACTGCTTCCGCTGTCACCCAAAGTTTTTGAACTTGTCACTGACTTATTATGAATGCGCTGCAGGTGACGTATAAGGGAGGATGTTCCGAGGTGGTTAACGTCCTTACCCCTACTTATTACAGCTTGACAAAGGGAACACACGGCTTGACACCTGTTGTCCGCATTTCTGGTGAAATACCTCCACACCGAAGAGCTGATTTTTTTGGTATTTTCACCTGGCATGTCAACGGCCATATTCCTCCCACGGACAACAGGTGTCTCCCCGGGTGCCTGACTTAAACAAACCACCTCACCATCAGAATCCTCCTGGTCAATTTCCTCCCCAGCGCCAGCAACACCCATATCCTCCTCATCCTGGTGTACTTCAACACTGACATCTTCAATCTGACTATCAGGAACTGGACTGCGGGTGCTCCTTCCAGCACTTGCAGGGGGCGTGCAAATGGTGGAAGGCGCATGCTCTTCACGTCCAGTGTTGGGAAGGTCAGGCATCGCAACCGACACAATTGGACTCTCCTTGTGGATTTGGGATTTCGAAGAATGCACAGTTCTTTGCTGTGCTGCTTTTGCCAGCTTGAGTCTTTTCATTTTTCTAGCGAGAGGCTGAGTGCTTCCATCCTCATGTGAAGCTGAACCACTAGCCATGAACATAGGCCAGGGCCTCAGCCGTTCCTTGCCACTCCGTGTGGTAAATGGCATATTGGCAAGTTTACGCTTCTCCTCCGACAATTTTATTTTAGGTTTTGGAGTCCTTTTTTTTCTGATATTTGGTGTTTTGGATTTGACATGCTCTGTACTATGACATTGGGCATCGGCCTTGGCAGACGACGTTGCTGGCATTTCATCGTCTCGGCCATGACTAGTGGCAGCAGCTTCAGCACGAGGTGGAAGTGGATCTTGATCTTTCCCTAATTTTGGAACCTCAACATTTTTGTTCTCCATATTTTAATAGGCACAACTAAAAGGCACCTCAGGTAAACAATGGAGATGGATACTAGTATACAATTATGGACTGCCTGCCGACTGCAGACACAGAGGTAGCCACAGCCGTGAACTACCGTACTGTACTGTGTCTGCAGCTAATATAGACTGGTTGATAAAGAGAAGATGTCTATGTAACTATGTATGTATAAAGAAGACTGAAAAAAATCCACGGTTAGGTGGTATACAATTATGGACGGACTGCCTGCCGAGTGCAGACACAGAGGTAGCCACAGCCGTGAACTACCGTACTGTACTGTGTCTGCAGCTAATATAGACTGGTTGATAAAGAGAAGATGTCTATGTAACTATGTATGTATAAAGAAGAATGAAAAAAAACCACGGTTAGGTGGTATACAATTATGGACGGACTGCCTGCCGAGTGCAGACACAGAGGTAGCCACAGCCGTGAACTACCGTACTGTACTGTGTCTGCAGCTAATATAGACTGGTTGATAAAGAGAAGATGTCTATGTAACTATGTATGTATAAAGAAGAATGAAAAAAATCCACGGTTAGGTGGTATTACAATTATGGACGGACTGCCTGCCGAGTGCAGAGACACAGAGGTAGCCACAGCCGTGAACTACCGTACTGTGTCTGCTGCGACTGGATGATAAATGATATAAAAAATATATATATATCACTACTGCAGCCGGACAGGTATATATTATATATTATATAATGACGGACCTGCTGGACACTGTCTGTCAGCAGAATGAGTTTTATTTTTATAGAATAAAAAAAAAAAAAAAACACAAGTGAAGTCACACGACGAGTGTTTAACTTTTTCAGGCAATCACAATATAAGTATACTACTAACTATACTGGTGGTCAGTGTGGTCAGGTCACTGGTCAGTCACACTGGCAGTGGCACTCCTGCAGCAAAAGTGTGCACTGTTTAATTTTAATATAATATGTACTCCTGGCTCCTGCTATAACCTATAACTGGCACTGCAGTAGTGCTCCCCAGTCTCCCCCACAATTATAAGCTGTGTGAGCTGAGCAGTCAGACAGATATATAATATATATAGATGATGCAGCACACTGGCCTGAGCCTGAGCAGTGCACACAGATATGGTATGTGACTGACTGAGTCACTGTGTGTATCGCTTTTTTCAGGCAGAGAACGGATATATTAAATAAACTGCACTGTGTGTCTGGTGGTCACTCACTATATAATATATTATGTACTCCTGGCTCCTGCTATAACCTATAACTGGCACTGCAGTAGTGCTCCCCAGTCTCCCCCACAATTATAAGCTGTGTGAGCTGAGCAGTCAGACAGATATATATAATATTATATATAGATAATAGATGATGCAGCACACTGGCCTGAGCCTGAGCAGTGCACACAGATATGGTATGTGACTGACTGAGTCACTGTGTGTATCGCTTTTTTCAGGCAGAGAACGGATATATTAAATAAACTGCACTGTGTGTCTGGTGGTCACTCACTATATAATATATTATGTACTCCTGGATCCTGCTATAACCTATAACTGGCACTGCAGTAGTGCTCCCCAGTCTCCCCCACAATTATAAGCTGTGTGAGCTGAGCAGTCAGACAGATATATATAATATTATATATAGATAATAGATGATGCAGCACACTGGCCTGAGCCTGAGCAGTGCACACAGATATGGTATGTGACTGACTGAGTCACTGTGTGTATCGCTTTTTTCAGGCAGAGAACGGATATATTAAATAAACTGCACTGTGTGTCTGGTGGTCACTCACTATATAATATATTATGTACTCCTGGCTCCTGCTATAACCTATAACTGGCACTGCAGTAGTGCTCCCCAGTCTCCCCCACAATTATAAGCTGTGTGAGCTGAGCAGTCAGACAGATATATATAATATTATATATAGATAATAGATGATGCAGCACACTGGCCTGAGCCTGAGCAGTGCACACAGATATGGTATGTGACTGACTGAGTCACTGTGTGTATCGCTTTTTTTCAGGCAGAGAACGGATATATTAAATAAACTGCACTGTGTGTCTGGTGGTCACTCACTATATAATATATTATGTACTCCTGGCTCCTGCTATAACCTATAACTGGCACTGCAGTAGTGCTCCCCAGTCTCCCCCACAATTATAAGCTGTGTGAGCTGAGCAGTCAGACAGATATATATAATATTATATATAGATAATAGATGATGCAGCACACTGGCCTGAGCCTGAGCAGTGCACACAGATATGGTATGTGACTGACTGAGTCACTGTGTGTATCGCTTTTTTCAGGCAGAGAACGGATATATTAAATAAACTGCACTGTGTGTCTGGTGGTCACTCACTATATAATATATTATGTACTCCTGGCTCCTGCTATAACCTATAACTGGCACTGCAGTAGTGCTCCCCAGTCTCCCCCACAATTATAAGCTGTGTGAGCTGAGCAGTCAGACAGATATTTATAATATTATATATAGATAATAGATGATGCAGCACACTGGCCTGAGCCTGAGCAGTGCACACAGATATGGTATGTGACTGACTGAGTCACTGTGTGTATCGCTTTTTTTCAGGCAGAGAACGGATATATTAAATAAACTGCACTGTGTGTCTGGTGGTCACTCACTATATAATATATTATGTACTCCTGGCTCCTGCTATAACCTATAACTGGCACTGCAGTAGTGCTCCCCAGTCTCCCCCACAATTATAAGCTGTGTGAGCTGAGCAGTCAGACAGATATATATAATATTATATATAGATAATAGATGATGCAGCACACTGGCCTGAGCCTGAGCAGTGCACACAGATATGGTATGTGACTGACTGAGTCACTGTGTGTATCGCTTTTTTCAGGCAGAGAACGGATATATTAAATAAACTGCACTGTGTGTCTGGTGGTCACTCACTATATAATATATTATGTACTCCTGGCTCCTGCTATAACCTATAACTGGCACTGCAGTAGTGCTCCCCAGTCTCCCCCACAATTATAAGCTGTGTGAGCTGAGCAGTCAGACAGATATATATAATATTATATATAGATAATAGATGATGCAGCACACTGGCCTGAGCCTGAGCAGTGCACACAGATATGGTATGTGACTGACTGAGTCACTGTGTGTATCGCTTTTTTCAGGCAGAGAACGGATATATTAAATAAACTGCACTGTGTGTCTGGTGGTCACTCACTATATAATATATTATGTACTCCTGGCTCCTGCTATAACCTATAACTGGCACTGCAGTAGTGCTCC
This sequence comes from Pseudophryne corroboree, assembly GCF_028390025.1. NCBI lineage: Eukaryota > Metazoa > Chordata > Amphibia > Anura > Myobatrachidae > Pseudophryne > Pseudophryne corroboree. Next base: position 1,018,540,778 of record NC_086444.1, on the reverse strand, counting down.
CCAGTCTCCCCCACAATTATAAGCTGTGTGAGCTGAGCAGTCAGACAGATATATATAATATTATATATAGATAATAGATGATGCAGCACACTGGCCTGAGCCTGAGCAGTGCACACAGATATGGTATGTGACTGAGTCACTGTGTGCTGTGTATCGCTTTTTTCAGGCAGAGAACGGATTATAAAGTAAACTGCACTGTCCTCACTAGTAAACTCTCTCCACTCAGTCTCTACACTTCTACAGTAACAGTACTCCTCCTAGTCAGCTCCAGTAAATCTCTCTCAGTCTCTTATAATCAAAATGGAGAGGACGCCAGCCACGTCCTCTCCCTATCAATCTCAATGCACGTGTGAAAATGGCGGCGACGCGCGGCTCCTTATATAGAATCCGAGTCTCGCGATAGAATCCGAGCCTCGCGAGAATCCGACAGCGTCATGATGACGTTCGGGCGCGCTCGGGTTAACCGAGCAAGGCGGGAAGATCCGAGTCGCTCGGACCCGTGAAAAAAAACATGAAGTTCTGGCGGGTTCGGATTCAGAGAAACCGAACCCGCTCATCTCTAATATATATATATATATATATATATATATACATACATACACACTGTATATATATATATATATATATATACACACACACACACACATACATCTATTTACAGTATCTGTCTATACATAAAAACACACACAAGTATATCATATAACTAGACTCCCCACACACAAATCCTACATTTGCCCCTAGATTTCTTCATTCTTCATTCATTAATGAATGAGATCTTTCATATCTTTCTGTTACATCGCCAAGTGTGTAGGGCCTATTAGTCCTAGCTCTGGTTCATGCTGAGAAACCTGGGCCAATATTTACTAAGAATTCGAGTTTGTCCGATTTGTGGGGGGTTTTCTAAGTCCCAATCCGGGAATTCACTAAGCACCAATCTCGGCAGTGTTTGGACTATTCGTAATGGTTTGATTTGCAAAGTTCCGAAATATGAATGAATAGACCATCGGTCAAACACGGCTGTTATTTCATACAATACGGGCATTCACTATTCATTCGTATTTGGGTGTTAGTTTCTGAGTGCTCAAGTGCGGGTCTGTTTTTTTTCGATTCGTTAAAAAAAGCAGCAAAAAAATAGACCTGCTTTTTCCAGTCGAGTTTGGATAACCATGCATGGATCAGTGAGATCTGTGCATGGTTTTCTATGGGAAAGGGTCTGTTTAGTGTAAAAACTGAAAAATAAAATTGCGTGGGGTCCCCCCTCCTTAGCATAACCAGCCTCGGGCCCTTTGAGCCGGTCCGGGTTGAAAAAATATGGGGGGGAAAATGACAGGGGTTCCCCCATATTTCATCAACAAGCACCAGGCTCTGCACCTGGTCCTGGTTCCAAAAATACGGGGGACAAAAAGCGTAGGGGTCCCCCGTATTTTTTAAACCAGCACCGGGCTCCACTAGCCAGGTACATAATGCCACAGCCGGGGGACACTTTTATACTGGTCCCTGCGGCCCTGGCATTACATACCCAACTAGTTACCCCTGGCCGGGGTACCCTGGAGGAGTGGGAACCCCTTAAATCAAGGGGTCCCCCCCTCCAGCCACCCAAGGGCCAGGGGTGAAGCCCGAGGCTGTCCCCCCATCCAAGGGCGGCGGATGGGGGGCTGATAGCCTTTTGAAAAAATGTGAATATTGTATTTAGTAGCAGTACTACAAGTCTCATCAAGCCTCCCCCGCAAACTGGTACTTGGAGAACCACAAGTACCAGCATGCGGTGGAAAACCGGGCCCGCTGGTACCTGTAGTACTACTACTAAAAAAATACCCCCAAAAAAACAGGACACACACCGTGAAAGTATAATTTTATTAAATACATGCACACCTCCAAACATACATACTTACCTATGTTCACACGAGGCTCGGTCCTCTTCTCCATGTAGAATCCTTGCGGTACCTGTGGAAAAAATTATACTCACAGAATCCAGTGTAGAATCAGACCTTTGTATAATCCACGTACTTGGCAAAATAATAAAACGGAAACCCGACCACGCACTGAAAGGGGTCCCATGTTTACACATGGGACCCCTTTCCCCGACTGCCAGGACCCCCCCTGACTCCTGTCAAAGAGGGTCCCTTCAGCCAATCAGGGAGCGCCACGTCGTGGCACTCTCCTGATTGGCTGTGTGCTCCTGTAGTGTCTGTCAGGCTGCACACGGCAGAGATACAATGTAACGCCTATGCGCTCCATTATATCCAATGATGGGAACTTTGCGGACAGCGGTTGACCGAAAGTGTCCTCACCGCTGACCGCAAAGTTCCCACCATTGGCTACAATGGAGTGCATAGGCGCTACATTGTATCTGTGCCGTGTGCTGCCTCACAGACACTACAGGAGCACACAGCCAATCAGGAGATGTGCCACGACGTGGCGCTCCCTGATTGGCTGAAGGGACCCTCTTTGACAGGAGTCAGGGGGGGTCCTGGTAGTCGGGGAAAGGGGTCCCAGGTGTAAACATGGGACCCCTTTCAGTGCGTGGTCGGGTTTCCTTTTTTTTTTTTTTTTTGCCAAGTAAGTGGATTATACAATGGTCTGATTCTACACTGGATTCTGTGAGTATAATTTTTTCCACAGGTACCCCGAGGATTCTACCTGGAGAAGAGGACCGAGCCTCGTGTGAACATAGGTAAGTATGTATGTTTGGAGGTGTGCATGTATGTAATAAAATTATACTTTCACGGTGTGTGTGTCCTGTTTTTTGGGGGGGTATTTTTCTAGTAGTAGTACTACAGGTACCAGCGGGCCCGGTTTTCCACCGCATGCTGGTACTTGTGGTTATCCAAGTACCAGCTTGCGGGGGAGGCTTGCTGGGACTTGTAGTACTGCTACTAAAAACAATATTCAAATTTTTTCAAAAGGCTATCAGCCCCCCATCCGCCGCCCTTGGATGGGGGGGGACAGCCTCGTGCTTCTCCCCTGGCCCTTGGGTGGCTGGAGGGGGACCCCTTGATTTAAGGGGTTCCCACTCCTCCAGGGTACCCCGGCCAGTGGTGACTAGTTGGGTATGTAATGCCAGGGCCGCAGGGACCAGTATAAAAGTGTCCCCCGGCTGTGGCATTATGTACCTGGCTAGTGGAGCCCGATGCTGGTTTAAAAAATAGGGGGACCCCTAAGCTTTTTGCCCCCCGTATTTTTGGAACCAGGACCAGGCGCAGAGCCCGGTGCTGGTTGATGAAATATGGGGGAACCCCTGTCATTTTCCCCCCCATATTTTTTCAACCAGGACCGGCTCAAAGGGCCCGAGGCTGGTTATGCTAAGGAGGGGGGACCCCACGCAATTTTTTTTTCAGTTTTTACACTAAACAGACCCTTTCCCATAGATAACCATGCACAGATCTCACTGATCCATGCATGGTTATCCAAACTCGACTGGAAAAAGCAGGTCTATTTTTTTGCTGCTTTTTTTAACGAATCGAAAAAAAACAGACCCGCACTTGAGCACTCAGAAACTAACACCCAAATACGAATGAATAGTGAATGCCCGTATTGTATGAAATAACAGCCGTGTTTGACCGATGGTCTATTCATTCATATTTCGGAACTTTGCAAATCAAACCATTACGAATAGTCCAAACACTGCCGAGATTGGTGCTTAGTGAATTCCCGGATTGGGACTTAGAAAACCCCCCACAAATCGGACAAACTCGAATTCTTAGTAAATATTGGCCCAGGTTTCTCAGCATGAACCAGAGCTAGGACTAATATGCCCTACACACTTGGCGATGTAACGGAAAGATATGAAAGATCTCATTCATTAATGAATGAATGAAGAATGGTTGTGCTTAGGAGGGGGGACCCCACGCAATTTTTTTCAGATTTTTTAAGACTTTAATCAACTTTTTAAGGTACACAATGAAGCCCTACACGGATCTCACAGATCCGGCCGGGATTCATTGTGTTTTGTCAGGCAGTGTTTTACTCATCACTCCCGTAAAACACTGCCTGATATTACGAATCACATCGACATCGGAAAAAACGATTGTGCAAAACTCGGCAGCTTAGTGAATGATCGTATCAGGATTCAAAAAGTTGCAGTAAAATGCACCCGATACCATTCGAGTTCAAACACCCTTCAAAACGGCCAAAACACAAATCTTTGTAAATATACCCCCTGGTCTGCCAGTTCAAGTTATCCAGCAACTCCATTCTTGCCAGTTTGTGCTCCAAGACTACCTTAGCTAAGTATTATGTGCTTTCACTTTGCCCTGTGGATTCTCTAAGCAGTGGCGGTTCTTGCCACGGGCAAGCAGGACTTTTGCCCGGGGCGCCGCCTTCCGGAGGGCGCCGCACCATGGCAAGATCCGCCACTGCTGCCCGCTGTGTCCCCCGTCCGCCTCCGCTGCCCGTTGCCGTCCCCGTCCTCGGCGCCTCCTGTGAAGGGAACTAGACGCTATGCGTCTAGTTTCCCTTCGTGGAGAGTAACTGCTGAGCGGTGCGCGATGACGTCATCGCGCACCGCACAGCAAAGGTCCTCTCCACGAAGGGAACTAGACGCATAGCGTCTAGTTTCTCTTCGTGGAGAGGACCTTTTGCTGTGCGGTGCGCGATGACGTCATCGCGCACCGCTCAGCATTCAAGCGGCGCTTTCAATGTACAGGGGGCGTGACTCACCACGCCCCCTGTATTAGGCCACGCCCCTTTCCCGCCCGGGGCGCTCTGCGCCCTTGAACCGGCCCTGTCTCTAAGCATTCATTACTTGTGTTTACATACTACTGTGGACTTCCTCTATGCCTGCATGCATTTCTGATTTATAGTGCAAGTCCTGCAATCTAAGTAATGTGGATTATTACTCTGGATTCTTGTTCAACTATTTCATTACTCTGCTGCAAGTCTCATTCTGGATAACCAGATGCTCTCATCTCATGTTGTACCTTGGATTGTTACTGTGATTCATTCGCCATACATTATTATATCACTGATAGTTAAAGGAAGTGGGAAAACTTATTGGGCTCTGGAAAGACTGTTGGGCAGCCTAAGGTACACCTCTCGGGTATTCCTCTTGTCCCCAAAAATAAGAACATGAAACAAAGTGTGCGGTGGTGTATCTGGGGCGCCCTCTTTCTGTGGTCAAATGCTAAGACCAAAGCAATGGTTGCTTTACCAAACAAATGGTGTAAAATACAAGAAATTATGTATACTATGAAAATAAAATTAAAACATTTTGTACAGATTTAATATACTTTCACATACATGTAAAACAATTGTAAAAAGCGTACCAATGAGGTAAGCTAGGAGCCGCAGGTGGTAATTATGCAGGGTGGTTCAGGCTTCACCCTGCTCTGGCTCCTAAGCTTGTGATAGGTCCTTTACCCTGGATCATGTTCAAATATTCAAGAAATTCAATTGTACTTAAATAAAGGAAAGCATACCAGATAGATAGATGAGGAGCCGCAGGTGTTATATTAAGCAGGGTGGACGAAGTTGCACCCTGCTCTGGCTCCCAAGCTATCCACGAAGTCGATGTCCAAATGTCAAGAAGGTTCAGATTTCCAATAGATCCAGTAGCCAACGCGCTTCGAGATCTGCAATCTCTTCCTCAGGGCTTGATGGTATTCCATATCTCCAGAGCTGGCTTGTAAAGATGGTGGGAGGTTGATTCCGGGTCATAGGTCACCGGAACCGGAAGTGTTCAAACGGAGTAATACATGGGATACTTTGATGATTGTAATGTGTTGATGCAATGTTACTAACTCAGGATAAACCAAATGAGTAGGTTTTTATGCTTAATGTAGCTTAAAAACTGAAGGAAATTGAAAAAACATCCGGCCGGGTGACCGGAAGTGACCCGTACCTGAAGCGGAAGTGACGTGCCGAGGTGAGCGGCCAAGGGTTGATATACTGTATCAATATCTTTAAAACCATGGATGTGGTGTGAGGTTTCTGATGTTATAAAAAAAAAAGAGGAAGAGCCATTTGTAGGCCCATCGAATATAAACAACTGACCGGAGGTTCGGATTTCAATACCGGAAGTGACTCGTTTGTTTGCGTGTAACTTACCGGAAGTGCCGGGCCGAAAAAAGCCGGGGTTTATAGCCGTGATCAGTGATGTAGAATTTATAATACCAATAAATAAGTGTGGCAAGAACCAGGATTTATGTGAGAAGGGGAAGGGCCATTTGCAGGCCCATCGAATATAAACGACTGACCGGAGGTTCAGATTTCAATACTAGAAGTGATGCGTTTGTTTGCGTGTCACTTACCGGAAGTGCCGGGCCGGAAAAAGCCGGGTTTACAACTGTGATCCGCGATGTGGAATTTATAATACCAATATATAAGTGTGGCAAAAATTGAGAGGCTAAAAAGGAGGTTATAAACCTAGATGTCCATAGTCAATAAATCGTCACATTTGACCATTTATTGACAATGGACATCTAGGTTTATAACCTCCATTTTAGCCTCTCAATTTTTATTAATCAAATATGTTGATGAATTGTCTAACAAGCTCATTTCCCTGTTATTGACATTTTTTAAATCAAAGAGATTCACTTCTGGTTAGTGACACGCAAACAATCGCGTCACTTCCGTTTTCGCTATTCCCCATCACCAGCATTTATGGTACAATATCTGTTCACATAAATCCTGGTTCTTGCCACACTTATATATTGGTATTATAAATTCCACATCGCGGATCACAGCTATAAACCTGGCTTTTTCCGGCCCGGCACTTCCGGTAAGTGACACGCAAACAAACGCGTCACTTCCGGTATTGAAATCTGAACCTCCGGTCAGTTGTTTATATTCGATGGGCCTGCAAATGGCCCTTCCCCTTCTCACATAAATCCTGGTTCTTGCCACACTTATTTATTGGTATTATAAATTCTACATCACTGATCACGGCTATAAACCCGGCTTTTTTCGGCCCAGCACTTCCGGTAAGTGACACGCAAACAAACGAGTCTCTTCCGGTATTGAAATCCGAACCTCCGGTCAGTTGTTTATTTATATTCGATGGGCCTACAAATGGCTTTTCCTCTTTTTTTTTTTTTTTTTTTTATAACATCAGAAACCTCACACCACATCCATGGTTTTAAAGATATTGATATATCAACCCTTGGCCGCTCACCTCGGCACGTCACTTCCGCTTCCAGTATGGGTCACTTCCGGTCGCCCGGCCGGACGTTTTTTCAATTCCCTTCAGTTTTTAAGCTACATTAAGCATAAAAACCTACTCATTTGGTTTATCCTGAGTTAGTAACATTGCATCAACACATTACAATCATCAAAGTATCCCATGTATTACTCCGTTTGAACACTTCCGGTTCCGGTGACCTATGACCCGGAATCAACCTCCCACCATCTTTACAAGCCAGCTCTGGAGATATGGAACACCATCAAGCCCTGAGGAAGAGATTGCAGATCTCGAAGCGCGTTGGCTACTGGATCTATTGGAAACCTGAACCTTCTTGACATTTGGACATCGACTTTATGGATAGCTTGGGAGCCAGAGCAGGGTGCAGCTTCGTCCACCCTGCTTAATATAACACCTGCGGCTCCTCATCTATCTATCTGGTATGCTTTCCTTTATTTAAGTACAATTGAATTTCTTGAATATTTGAACATCATCCAGGGGGTAAAGGACCTATCACAAGCTTAGGAGCCAGAGCAGGGTTAAGCCTGACCACCCTGCATAATTACCACCTGCGGCTCCTAGCTTACCTCATTGGTACGCTTTTTACAATTGTTTTACATGTATGTGAAAGTATATTAAATCTGTACAAAATGTTTTAATTTTATTTTCATAGTATACATAATTTCTTGTATTTTCCACCATTTGTTTGGTAAAGCAACCATTGCTTTGGACTTAGCATCTGACCACAGAAAGAGGGCGCCCCAGATACACCACTGCACACTTTGTTTCACATTATTATATCACTGCTACAATAAGTAATTCCTTGCATCTGTGGACATTCATTGCCTGCTACAGTGATTGTGATAAATTCTGGTCCTGAATTCAAGCCTAGGCTCATAGCTGTGTAACTACTCATCTGCTGCCCATACTTAGTGTTAAAGTTTTGTGCTGCACATTACTGCCTTAAAGGGAGAGTCCACATTCTGCTAAACTTTAAATTCTGCTACACCTCGCTTAAGTTACTAAAGTATTCCCCAGTCAAGTCTGGTTAACCATTTTGTGCTACTCTGCATCTGCCTGCATCTCCAGTGATAAACCTCTTCTTGTAATTCACCTGCCAAACATTAGAGGCAGGTGAATTGTAACAGGAGTAATATACAGTAAGGAAAGCTTTATTAACATTCCTAATCTAAATTCTGCAACAAATAAAGCAATGAAATATATACATCAAGTACAGTACTTTATATAAACTTATAACTCAATACATCATTTATGGTAACTATTTAATTAAGTTGAAATGTTAATATATAAAGTCAGTAGTCAGCGGAATACCACAGGGATCTGTACTCAGACCACTACTGTTCAACATGTTTATCAATGACCTAGAAATAGAAATAGCCTTGGAAAGCACCGTGTCAATCTTTGCAGATAATACTAAACTGTGTAGGATAATTGATTCAGAAATAGATGTGGAGTTTCTGCAGAATGACTTATCTAAACTTGAAATCTGGGTGTCTAAATGAAGAATGAGGTTCAATATAGAAAAATGCAATGTTACGCATTTCAGATCTAAAAACGAACTTGCATCCTACATATTAAACAGGGAAAGTCTAGGGGTAACAGTTTTGGAAAAAGATTTGGAGGTACTCATTGATAATAAGCTTAATAAACGTATACCATGTCAAAGCACAGTAAAGAAGGCAAGTAAGGTGTTAGCATGCATAAAACGGGGAATTGAGACAAGGGACGAGGATGTAATTCTGCCGCTGTACAAATCATTGGTATGTCCGCACCTGGAATATTGTGTTCAGTTTTAGGCACCACTGTATAAAAAAGATATCTGTTAACTTGAAAGGGTTCAAAGGCGTGCTACTAAATTGATTAAAGGCTAGAGTGACTGGATTATGAGGAAAGGATTACTAGGTTGTACATGTATACACTGGAAAAGGCGTCTAAGAGGAGACATTATTAATGTCTTTAAATATGTAAAGGGGCACTACAGAGTTAGCAGAGGAATTATTTATTAAAAGCACTCTGTTTAGGACATGTGGGCTCTCACTGAGGCTGGAGGAGAGGGTTCTTCACTGTTAGGGCAATAAGGATTTGGAATTCCTTGCAGGGAAGGTGGTAATGGTGGACTCTGTAAATGCATTTAAAAGGGGATTGGATGAATTTCTCATTGAAAAGGATATCCAAGGTTACAACATTTAAAATATTGAAGTTGTTAATCTGGGTGTAACATGATTTGTAGTTCTTAACTAGTCATAAAACAGTCTTCAGCAGGTAGAGTAAAATCAACTCAACTTAATACAAAATACAGGTTGAACGCAATGGGCATTTTGCCTCTTTTCAATCCCAATTACTAAGTTACTTGTGATTTCTTTTATAGAAAAGTGCTCGGCAAGACCATTGCTAAAAAATGACTATGTTTATATTTAATTAATAAGGGGTTAATCCAAGACAATACCTGGTGGATATATATACAGCAGGGCCACAACTAGGGGGGCGCGCGCTAAGGGGGCATGCGCCCCGGGTGCAGGATTTGAGGGGGCGCCGTGGAGTTAGAGGAGCAGGGTTTTTGTGTGGTTTTTTTTTACTGGCAATGCTGTTCTGCTCCAGTGAGGCAGCAGCGGCTCCCAAGGTAGTGTCTCTGACCAACCTGTCTGTCCGCAGCTGGCTCCGACGCTGTGGGGGTGAGCTCCAGTACCTGGGATCTCTCCTATACCAGTTACTGTCTTAAACTCTCTTCTTTGCCATGCAGTGCTGCGACTAGCGTGCAGTGCACCATGCAAGCTATAGAAGCAAGCTGTTGGTGCTGGGTTTTTCAGCAAACTATGATCCCGGCTGCCTGTCCAGCACCAACCGATAACAAGCTGCCGGCTACACACCATTGAGAGCACACTCTGCCCCAGGCTATTGCTTGTTAACAGGTGCAGTCACCGATGTTACAGAAATCATAGGCTCGCTTTGCTAGCTATCCACTTGACAGTGGCAACTAAGACCCTGGACAATCTCCAACTCTCAGAGTATCACTACAGCAGCTTTGTGGTAAGTTTAAAGACAGACTTAGCAGTATCAACCCCTGCTTTGCCTCCCAGATGGGGGGGATTTGGTGTAGCTTATAAGGGGATGTAGTGTACCATATAGGGTATGTAGTGTAGTAATGTATTACAGTATATAGTGGCATGTGGTCTAGCATATAAGGGGATGTAGTGTAGCATATTATGTATGTAGAGCAATGTATAGAGGCGTGTGATGTAGTTCAGAGTGTAGGGAATGTAGTATAGTGATGTAGTGCAGTGGATAGGGGAATGTAGTGCAGTGATATAGGGGTCTATTTACTAAGCCTTGGATGGAGATAAAGTACCAGCCAATCACCTCCTAACTGTCATTTTTCCAACCCAGCCTGTAACACTGGTAGTTAGGAGCTGATTGGCTAGGACTTTAGCTCAAGCCACTTAATCTCCCTCCAAGGCTTAGTAAATAGACCCTTAACTGACATGTCACAGGCTGGGCATGAAAAATGACAGGAGCTTATTAGCTGGTACTTTATCTCCATGCCCTTTATCTCCATCCAGGGGGTATGTTTACTAAGCTCCCGATTTTGACCGATTTTGTGTTTTTTCTTCAAAGTGTCATCTCGGGAATTTACTAAACTCAAATCTCGGCAGTGATGAGGTCATTCGTATTTTTTTTGCGGCACAACTTCACAAATACAAATGAATACACCAAAGGTCAAACACTGCTGTTGAGGTATAGAACTCAGTAATTTACTATTAATTCGTATTTGTAATCTCTACCGTGCAAGTGCATTTGCGGCCGTGAAAAAAAGCGAACCGTAAAACACGGAAAACAAATAGACCTGCTTTTGAGAAGCGTGTTTACATGTATTTCAACTTCATCATTAATCACACCTGCATTTTTTTCCCCTTTAAAAGGGCCCTAAGCACATTTGATAAATCACTCACTCTGAAATGGCTGCTGCCATGTGTAGTACTGAATTTTTGTTTGCTGTGGGATTCATGAGACTGCTCCATCAGGCTAGAAGAAACCATGGCCAGGAAACTGAACATGGTCAGCAGGTTGTACAGGTTCTGCGGAGGCTGCACAGGCCTTGTTTGTTTAGGGGGCATTTAAACTTAAACGCATTGGCCGATGACCAGGTCATACAGATGTCCCGGCTAAATAGAAACAATATTTTCCGTCTGTATGACCTGGTCAAACTGGACCTAGAACCTGAGACAGCACACTCTCGCTCTGTCTCAGGCCTGCACAAACTCCTGGCTGTGTTGCACTTTATGGCTACTGGCAGCTTTCAGGCTGTGACTGGCGATCTAATTGGAATCTCACAGCCCACCTTTTCAAAATACCTAAATCAGGTGAGGTAAACCATACATACTCCTGTATGTCTAAGTTTTTATTCTGTAATGTAATATTACAGTCTTGTATTTCTTAGTGGTCATGACACTCACCTTATATTTTGTAATGTACACTCAGGTTTTGGATGCTTTGGATCCATACATAGATGCCTCTATCTGCTTCCCTACCCAGGAGTCGCACTGGCATGCAGTCAGGGTAGCTTTCTATGAGCTCGCTGGCATGCCCAATGTGCTGGGTGCCATAGATTGCACACACGTTGAGCTGAGACCACCTAGGGGCAAGCAATATATTTATACCAATACATCATCTGGCCCACTCCACTAATTTCCAGGTGGTTTGTGATGCAACTCTTAAAATTATGAGAGTTTTTGCGAGTTACCCTGGCGGCTGCCATGACTCCTTCATCCTCAGTCAATCATCCCTCTTTGATATATTTGAGGCCGGACAAATGCCCGATGGAAGGCTGCTGGGTATGTACCAAGTTTTTTTGTGTGTATGTGTGTTAACCTGAACATGGTCATTATGTTTGCACTTTGTTGTCTAAAGCTTATTTCACAATGTTGCCTATATATGTATTTCAGGTGATGGAGATATGGCTGCTTCTCTTGGCTTCTGACTCCATTGTCCCTACCTGATTCCCCTGCTGAACACAATTACAATCATGCACATAAGTCCACGCGGAATGTGATAGAAAGATGTTTTGGTGTACTGAAATCTAGGTTTCGGTGTCTGGATAAGTCTGCAGGGCTTTTGTTGTATAGTCCCTCAAAGGTGACTAGGATTGTGTTCTGCTGCTGTTTTCTTCATAACTTGTGTTTGCAGCTACATCTGCCACATTTGGAGGAGGAGGATGATGTTGGTGATGAAGAAAACAGTCAGCAAGTAGGGGAGTTTAAAACATCTGGCGACAGTGTGTGTACAGATGTAGGGAGGCATGTAAGGCAAGAACTGATCCAGCACCATTTTGGCGGTAAGTGTAATTTTCAGTGTGTTTTGTATAAAAACAATTATGGCACACAAATGTCATTACAATATAAATGTAGCTCTTGCTTACTACAAATATAGTTATCTGATTGTAGTGTATGTACTATATATGTGTTTATGTCTATCTGTTGTGTAGCAGTTACCTTTCAAAATGTGTGTGTATGTGTATATATATATATGTGTGTGTGTGTGTGTGTGTGTGTGTGTGTGTGTGTGTGTGTGTGTGTGTGTTTACTTGTGCTTTTATTTTTAGTAAACACTTTTCTATTGTGCTGTGAAAATTTTCCTCAATGATGTTTTTGAGTTAAGTATTCTGTAACAAACTATCACTTGTTTTTGTTCTTGTTTGTGTTATGTTTCATTGTAAGCTGTGTTTCAATTTTTTAATGCCACTGCACCCTACATAATGGCCATTGAGTAATGTCTGGCATTTTGCTTACCCCAAATTGTCTAACAACAATCTGAAACAATATTTAGTACTGAATTATGTATGTGATGCGGTAATGCTTCATCTTAGGCATGTTGGTAAAAGTTAATCAATACATGTGTTGGATAACTCAATTAATTTTCGTGTTACACTGACAGTCGATAACAAATTAAACATTGCACATATAGCATTTTTGTAATTTATTACCTTAAATAATTTTTTGGGGTGTCCCACAATTCAATATTGTTGTCATATGCTGGGGAATAGTGTGTGTATACAGCTGCAGGGTTGTTTATTTCTTAGGGGGTTGTTTGGTGGCTGCAGATGTTTGGGATGGCACATTGGAGCGTGTTCTGCTCGATCTTCGAACTGGGGGGTAAATGGGGTCTGGCTAGGTGTGGTTGTCCCTGAGCTGGATCCTTGTTGCTGTGATGCCAACAAATTAATGTTTTGGCTCAGGTTGTTCAGGCTTGCTGTAAGTTGGGTTGTTGTGGCTGTGTTTGCGATGATTCGGGACAGGCTTTCGGTGATTAGCTGATTGTTTTGTATAATTTGAATTAGGGCTTGTTGATGGCGTTGTTGCTCATCCATTATGTGCTGAAAACTAACAATAAGTTGGTTGTTGTCGGCTCTCATCTGCTCCATTGAATTGGCCACTCTGCCAAGTTGCACATTCAATTTGCTTGTGTTTCTACTGAGTCTAGGTAGAAGATGGGGCAGAGTGGCCAGATATTGGTTGTGTGTACGCAGGCAGTCATGGTTTTGTGCCTATTGTGTGGCCCAACTGTCCCAAAAAGATTGGTCAGTTTGTGGCTGGGGTGGTATTGGGCTCAATTGGCGGGTTGGGGATGTTTGGGGTGGTGGAGTAATGTCAGCCAGCGTGGTTGGTTGGTTAGTATCAATTGCTTGCAGGTGGAGTGTGAATGTTTGCTGCAAGTCTGTTTCCTACTGGGGATCCTGGGGCATGATGTCTGCATCTGTATGGGGTTGAAGTGAACAACATTTGAGGAAGTGTTTGTATTCTGGTTGGTTACATCTTTACGTAAACATGCATGACTTAATAATATGCATGTTTAACATTAAAAAAGAGTGTGGACAACAATAATCATTTGGCTAAATTTTGCACAATGTGTTGGTTCTAAGATAAACAATTACTATTGTAAATGTTGGACTAAGACCAAACTTACTCGGCAAACACAGAGAACTTTAAAAACTACAACACCCACAAATAATATATTATGGACTAAATGGTTTTTGTTTAAAAACACGCCATATTAAATGACAAGATGAATACACTCATCCATTGTTAAAGGATGTGAATCTTGGCCACTAAACATTTGTTTTTTATTATTATTTATTTATCTAAAAATACTACTGTTTGGCTCAAGTGTGCACACCTATTTAGCGCATATTGTAAAGTTGAGATATGAACCACTAAATTAGGCAAACCATGTGCTTGCTGGTGTTGATTCGTACAAGGATTAGTGTGTGGTTTTGGTGCTGTGTATTTTGTGTGCAAAATCCCTAAGAATGTCATGTAATTATTTGTTTGCGTTTACTCACCAGACAGCTGAGGGGATTGTGGTTCCTCGGATTGTGGGCTGGCCAAAATGGCTTCTGGTGGCTGAGCCGACACAGTGGAGATGTGCCATTGTGGTGGAGATGATGCGGGTGTGGTTGCCACATCAGGACGGCGTCTCTTGCTTGGCCTCTTCTGGCAGATCCCTGTGAAGGATGTCTTTGTGGAGTGTGGTGCGATGAAGTTCCTATGGGTTAAAACAAACATTATTATGCTTTTCTTTGTGTTTGCAGATTATGTGACACAAAGTATAGTTTACCTGCATCCGCAGCTCTTGGCAGTGTGGTTTGTGTCCTGGCTGTGCTGGCTTTCTTTCGTACTGTTTAAATTGGAAGATCATGTTTATGTACATTATATTCTGAGTACATATTTTTAAACAATTACATTTTGTGATGTGGACATCTGAAGAACGTTATGATAAAAGTAACACACTTTTGGAAAGCTTTTCTGGGTGACTTAATTGTGTGTGTGTATAGTATAATCAGAGATGTGCACCGGAAATTTTTCGGGTTTTGTGTTTTGGTTTTGGATTTGGTTCCGAAGCCGTGTTTTGGATTCGGACGCGTTTTGGCAAAACCTCCCTGAAATTTTTTTGTCGGATTCGGGTGTTTTGGATTCGGGTGTTTTTTTACAAAAAAACCCTCAAAAACAGCTTAAATCATAGAATTTGGGGGTCATTTTGATCCCATAGTATTATTAACCTCAATAACCATAATTTCCACTCATTTTCAGTCTATTCTGAACACCTCACACCTCACAATATTATTTTTAGTCCTAAAATTTGCACTGAGGTCGCTGGATGACTAAGCTAAGTGACCCAAGTGGCCGACACAAACACCTGGCCCATATAGGAGTGGCACTGCAGTGTCAGACAGGATGGCACTTCAAAAAATAGTCCCCAAAGCACATGATGCAAAGAAAAAAAGAGGCGCAATGAGGTAGCTGTGTGACTAAGCTAAGCGACCCAAGTGGCCGACACAAACACCTGGCCGATCTAGGAGTGGCACTGCAGTGTCAGACAGGATGTCAGATTTAAAAAATAGTCCACAAACAGCACATGATGCAAAGAAAAAAAGAGGTGCACCAAGGTCGCTGGATGGCTAAGCTAAGCGACACAAGTGGCTGACACAAACACCTGGCCCATCTAGGAGTGACACTGCAGTGTCAGGCAGGATGGCACTTCAAAAAAATAGTCCCCAAACAGCACATGATGCAAAGAAAAAAAGAGGCGCAATGAGGTAGCTGTGTGACTAAGCTAAGCGACCCAAGTGGCCGACACAAACACCTGGCCCATCTAGGAGTGGCACTGCAGTGTCAGACAGGATGTCAGATTTAAAAAATAGTCCACAAACAGCACATGATGCAAAGAAAAAAAGAGGTGCACCAAGGTCGCTGGATGGCTTAGCTAAGCGACACAAGTGGCCGACACAAACACCTGGCCCATCTAGGAGTGGCACTGCAGTGTCAGGCAGGATGGCACTTCAAAAATATAGTCCCCAAACAGCACATGATACAAAGAAAAATGAAAGAAAAAAGAGGTGCAAGATGGAATTGTCCTTGGGCCCTCCCACCCACCCTTTTGTTGTATAAACAGGACATGCACACTTTAACGAACCCATCATTTCAGCGACAGGGTCTGCCACACGACTGTGACCAGAGCCGGCCTTAGGCATAGGCAAACTAGGCAAATGCCTAGGGCATTTGGTATGCATAGGGGCACCAGCAGCTTCTGCTGATTAAAATGATATGCAGCATGCCTATATTCTGTGTGTGACTGCGGCTGTATCTGCATACGAAATGCTACGTTGCAGTGTAGTCCTGGAAATCACTGTAATGTAGCATTTCATATGCAGATATAGCCGCAGTCGCACATAGAAGATAGGCATGCTGCATATCATTTTAATCAGCAGAAGTTACTTGTGCATGCTAGCCACATATTAATGCAAATAAGATGCATTTTCATAAACAAAAGGTAACCGATGTTAGCAGAGCTACCAGCTGACTCATGCCAGGCATCTTCTGCAGAACTAGCGGCGGTGCTAGGGGGCACCAGCCAAAATCTTGCCTAGGGCATCATATTGGTTAGGGCCAGCTCTGACTGTGACTGAAATGACTGGTTGGTTTGGGCCCCCACCAAAAAAGAAGCAATCAATCTCTCCTTGCACAAACTGGCTCTACATATGCAAGATGTCCACCTCCTCCTCATCGTCCGATTCCTCACCCCTGTCACTGTGTACATCCCCCTCCTCACAGATTATTAATTCGTCCCCACTGGAATCCACCATCTCAGGTCCCTGTGTACTTTCTGGAGGCAATTGCTGGTGAATGTCTCCACGGAGGAATTGATTATAATTCATTTTGATTAACATCATCTTCTCCACATTTTCTGGAAGTAACCTCGTACGCCAATTGCTGACAAGGTGAGCGGCTGTACTAAACACTCTTTCGGAGTACACACTTTAGGGGGGGCAACTTAGGTAAAATAAAGCCAGTTTGTGCAAGGGCCTCCAAATTGCCTCTTTTTCCTGCCAGTATACGTACGGACTGTCTGACGTGCCTACTTGGATGCGGGGTACTCATATAATCCTCCACCATTCTTTCAATGGTGACAGAATCATATGCAGTGACAGTAGATGACATGTCAGTAATTGTTGGCAGGTCCTTCAGTCCGGACCAGATGTCAGCACTCGCTCCAGACTGCCCTGCATCACCGCCAGCGGGTGGGCTCGGAATTCTTAGCCTTTTCCTCGCAGCCCCAGTTGCAGGAGAATGTGAAGGAGGAGCTGTTGACAGGTCACGTTCCGCTTGACTTGACAATTTTCTCACCAGCAGGTCTTTGAACCTCTGCAGACTTGTGTCTGCTGGAAAGAGAGATACAACGTAGGTTTTAAATCTAAGATCGAGCACGGTGGCCAAAATGTAGTGCTCTGATTTCAACAGATTGACCACCCGTGAATCCTGGTTAAGCGAATTAAGGGCTCCATCCACAAGTCCCACATGCCTAGCGGAATCGCTCCGTTTTAGCTCCTCCTTCAATCTCTCCAGCTTCTTCTGCAAAAGCCTGATGAGGGGAATGACCTGACTCAGGCTGGCAGTGTCTGAACTGACTTCACGTGTGGCAAGTTCAAAGGGTTGCAGAACCTTGCACAACGTTGAAATCATTCTCCACTGCGCTTGAGTCAGGTGCATTCCCCCTCCTTTGCCTATATCGTAGGCAGATGTATAGGCTTGAATGGCCTTTTGCTGCTCCTCCATCCTCTGAAGCGTATAGAGGGTTGAATTCCACCTCGTTACCACCTCTTGCTTCAGATGATGGCAGGGCAGGTTCAGGACTGTTAGCTGGTGCTCCAGTCTTCGGCACGCGGTGGCTGAATGCCGAAAGTGGCCTGCAAATCTTCAGGCCACCGACAGCATCTCTTGCACGCCCCTGTCTTTTTTTAAATAATTCTGCACCACCAAATTCAATGTATGTGCAAAACATGGGACGTGCCGGAATTTGCCCAGATGTAATGCACGCACAATATTGCTGGCGTTGTCCGATGTCACAAATCCCCAGGAGAGTCCAATTGGGGTAAGCCATTCTGCGATGATGTTCCTCAGTTTCCGTAAGAGGTTGTCAGCTGTGTGCCTCTTATGGAAAGCGGTGATACAAAGCGTAGCCTGCCTAGGAACGAGTTGGCGTTTGCGAGATGCTGCTACTGGTGCCGCCGCTGCTGTTCTTGCTGCGGGAGGCAATACATCTACCCAGTGGGCTGTCACAGTCATATAGTCCTGAGTCTGCCCTGCTCCACTTGTCCACATGTCCGTGGTTAAGTGGACATTGGGTACAACTGCATTTTTTAGGACACTGGTGACTCATTTTCTGAAGTCTGTGTACATTTTCGGTATCGCCTGCCTAGAGAAATGGAACCTAGATGGTATTTGGTAACGGGGACACAGTACCTCAATCAGGTCTCTAGTTCCCTGTTAATTAACGGTGGATACCGGAAACACGTTTCTCACCACCCAGGCTGCCAAGGCCTGAGTTATCCGCTTTGCAGCAGGATGACTGCTGTGATATTTCATCTTCCTCGCAAAGGACTGTTGTACAGTCAATTGCTTACTGGAAGTAGTACAAGTGGTCTTCCGACTTCCCCTTGGGATGACAACCGACTCCCAGCAGCAACAACAGCAGCGCCAGCAGCAGTAGGCATTACACTCAAGGATGCATCGGAGTAATCACAGGCAGGAGAGGACTCGTCAGACTTGCCAGTGACATGGCCTGCAGAACTATTGGCTTTCCTGTCTAAGGAGGAAATTGACACTGAGGGAGTTGGTGGTGTGGTTTGCAGGAGCTTGGTTACAAGAGGAAGGGATTTAGTGGTCAGTGGACTGCTTCCGCTGTCATCCAAAGTTTTTGAACTTGTCACTGACTTCTGATGAATGCGGTCCAGGTGACGTATAAGGGAGGATATTCATAGGTGGTTAACGTCCTTACCCCTACTTATTACAGCTTGACAAAGGCAACACATGGCTTGACACCAGTTGTCCGCATTTCTCTTGAAATAATTCCACACCGAAGAGGTGATTTATTTTTTGTATTTTGACCAGGCATGTCAATAGCCATATTCGTCCCATGGACAACAGGTGTCTCCCCGGGTGCCTGACTTAAACAAACCACCTCACCATCAGAATCCTACTTGTCAATTTCCTCCCCAGCGCCAGCAACACACATATCCTCATCCTGGTGTACTTCAACAGTGACATCTTCAATTTGACTATCAGGAACTGGACTGGGGGTGCTCCTTCCAGCACTTGCAGGGGGCGTGCAAATGGTGGAAGGCGCAACCTCTTCCCGTCCAGTGTTGGGAAGGTCAGGCATCGCAACCGACACAATTGGACTCTCCTTGGGGATTTGTGATTTAGAAGAACGCACAGTTCTTTGCTGTGCTTTTGCCATCATAACTCTTTTAAGTTTTCTAGCAGGAGGATGAGTGCTTCCATCCTCAGGTGAAGCTGAACCACTAGCCTTGAACATAGGCCAGGGCCTCAGCCGTACCTTGCCACTCCGTGTCGTAAATGGCACATTGGCAAATTTACGCTTCTCCTCAGACGATTTTGATTTAGATTTTTGGGTCATTTTACTGAGCTTTATTTTTTTGGATTTTATATGCTCTCTACTATGACATTGGGCATCGGCCTTGGCAGACGACGTTGATGGCATTTCATCGTCTCGGCCATGACTAGTGGCAGCTTCAGCACTAGGTGGATGTTGATCTTTCCCTATTTTACCCTGCACATTTTTGTTCTCCATTTTTTAATGTGTAGAATTATATGCCAGTATCAATAGCAATGGCCTACTACTATATATACTGCGCACAAATGAAATGCACCACAGGTATGGATGGATAGTATACTTGACGACACAGAGGTAGGTAGAGCAGTGGCCTACTGTACCGTACTGCTATATAGTATATACTGGTGGTCAGCAAACTGTGCAAAACTGAAATGCACCACAGGTATGGATGGATAGTATACTTGACGACACAAAGGTAGGTAGAGCAGTGGCCTACTGTACCGTACTGCTATATAGTATATACTGGTGGTCAGCAACCTGTGCAAAACTGAAATGCACCACAGGTATGGATGGATAGTATACTTGACGACACAGAGGTAGGTAGAGCAGTGGCCTATTGTACTATACTGCTATATATTATATACTGGTGGACAGCAAACTGTGCAAAATTGAAATGCACCACAGGTATGGATGGATAGTATACTTGACGACACAGAGGTAGGTAGAGCAGTGGCCTACTGTACCGTACTGCTATATAGTATATACTGGTGGTCAGCAAACTGTGCAAAACTGAAATGCACCACAGGTATGGATGGATAGTATACTTGACGACACAGAGGTAGGTAGAGCAGTGGCCTACTGTACCGTACTGCTATATATTATATACTGGTGGACAGCAAACTGTGCAAAACTGAAATGCACCACAGGTATGGATGGATAGTATACTTGACGACACAGAGGTAGGTAGAGCAGTGTGCCTACTGTACCGTACTGCTATATAGTATATACTGGTGGACAGCAAACTGTGCAAAACTGAAATGCACCACAGGTATGGATGGATAGTATACTTGACGACACAGAGGTAGGTAGAGCAGTGGCATACTGTACCGTACTGCTATATATTATATCTGACAAGGAAATTGGGTGGAACGCCTCTCCAATGCGCGGAGATGGCTGCCTTAACCGTGTAGACCAAGAAATATGGGCGTAACTCTATCCCGTATAAAACAACAGTATGCAAAAAGTAGGTAAACACTGTACTGGGCGCCAAATGACAATGTATAAACAGTGGAATAAGAAAATGGGGAGATGTTCAAGATATATTGAGTGGACGTCCCTTTAAAATACTTGCAATCAGGCGTGTATGGTATTCTCTGATTCCCTCATATGTATCGTCTGGCAGTCTCGATGAGAATCCAATTTGTGGTGTCCAGATAGTTGGAGGATACAAAATCCTCAGACCAGCGTGTTTTTAGTCACCAGATAGCCTCCCGGGAAATGGCGTTCTGGATTTGTCCGGCAATAGCTCCTTCCACAAACAGCAAAGCGAATGTCCCCAGCTGTGCCAACGCGTTTCAGGCCTTACTAGGCCCTTTCTCATATTAGCCTTGAGAAAGGGCCTAGTAAGGCCTGAAACGCGTTGGCACAGCTGGGGACATTCGCTTTGCTGTTTGTGGAAGGAGCTATTGCCGGACAAATCCAGAACGCCATTTCCCGGGAGGCTATCTGGTGACTAAAAACACGCTGGTCTGAGGATTTTGTATCCTCCAACTATCTGGACACCACAAATTGGATTCTCATCGAGACTGCCAGACGATACATATGAGGGAATCAGAGAATACCATACACGCCTGATTGCAAGTATTTTAAAGGGACGTCCACTCAATATATCTTGAACATCTCCCCATTTTCTTATTCCACTGTTTATACATTGTCATTTGGCGCCCAGTACAGTGTTTACCTACTTTTTGCATACTGCTATATATTATATACTGGTGGACAGCAAACAGTGCAAAACTGAAATGCACCACAGGTATGGATGGATAGTATACTTGACGACACAGAGGTAGGTAGAGCAGTGGCCTACTGTACCGTACTGCTATATAGTATATACTGGTGGACAGCAAACTGTGCAAAACTGAAATGCACCACAGGTATGGATGGATAGTATACTATACACAGAGGGGGAGGACGGGGGGAGAGCTGCACGCTCCGCAGGACCGCCGCTGCTGGTAGTGAGGTGAGCGGGAGCCGGAGCAGGAGGACGGGGGGATTGTGGGCGGCGAGAGCCGCACACGCTGAAGGCCAACCGCTACTCCCGGCTATCATTAACGCCGGGACCCGCCGCCTCCAGCGCCACATGTGGGTGATTGGACAAGCGGATCCAGCCCTGGATCCGCTGTCCAATCACAGGTTCCTCGCTGACACGGGAGGTGGTGTCCCTGTCAGCGAGGCACTTGGAACAGTGCCGCTTTCCCTATGTTTTTTCATGGGCTTTTACAGCCCAGTGCTAGGCTCCGCCCCCCGCACTGTCCCCATTCCCATTATCCACGGGAGGCACTGCTATCAGTGCCTCCCAAAGTACTTTAAAGCAGTAAAATGATTAGGATTCAATAAAGAAGATACTTATGACAGAATATGTGTCATAAGTATCTTCTTATCACAGGGGAGGCACTGCCTCCCCTTCCTTCCCTGACTGCACGTCCCTGCATTAGTCGCACCAACCACTTATCGCAGAATAAGGGACCGCACAGGCTCCTCCCACTCCCAATATGATGCTCTAAAGGGATGGCCACCCCTGTTTGTCTGGGTGACTTAGCCTCCTTAGCCTTGACATGGTGCTTGATGTCGTAGAATCTCTTGTGACACGTGTCCTTGGTCCTCCTGACCACACCCTTACTGTTAACTGCCGCTACTACCTTCCCCCACAGAACACTTTTCCTGCGTGAAGGAACCTTGGCCGCATCATGGCCAAACAGCTGGCGATGATGGCACATCAGCTCACGCACCAATGCAACATTCTCAGCATAGCTGAACTTCACATTGCGCCCCATCTTTGTAGTGGTGCGTGGCTGCAGAGCAACAGCACCATCACTGTCACTCTCACTCGAGGCCGCAGCAGCAACCTCACTCACCACCTCCACCTCACTCACCTCTGACTGGGACATATTACTGACAAACAACAAAGAACACTGAGAAATGATAAAACACCATACACCAATTCCTCTTACCTCTCCACTAGCTAAACCCATGAGGTGCGGTCAGTTTGGGGCATTTTTATAGTAATGAGCACAGACACTCCTCCATCACAAACCCAATCAATCACGGACGGGTGACAAAAACAAAAGTCAGAAAAAAACGCGTCCGGGAACGGAAACAAACACTGCCGATATAAAAAAATTACGAATCCGTAAAAAAACAACACAAAAACGGCCTTAAAATACAAGTTGGCTGCATTCTTACTTGGGAAAAATACGAATGACATCGACATCGGAAAATACAAAAAGACAAAATATGACAGCATAGTAAATGAGGCATGACAAATTCAAAAAGTTGCAAATTCACACAATCAATGTCATTCGTTATTCATCTCCCACCAAATCACTACAAATACGAATTTTAGTAAATATACCCCCAAGTCATAGTAAATAGACCCTATAGTGCAGTGTATGGGGAAACACAGGGGGGCATGTAGTGGAACACGCTGCTGGGGGGGCATGTGACGCTTAGGGCATTTGGGGCACATAGAGGAATATAAAAAAAATTGATGACCTGATTATTTTAGTCTGACAGGGTTTTTTTGTGGGGGAAGGGGTGCTAAATTACTGCCTTGCCACGGGTGATGAAAATCCTAGTTTTGGCCTTGTATGTACTGATAATTTGAAGGCTTGGATGGAGGCCCTAATTCAATTCTAGAAGCTAACAAATAATGGCTAATAGAGCACACAAAAATACAGCTGTCTTTACAAGCAGACGTTTTAGGAAGTTCAATTAAGATAAAGGGGGATATGAATCAAAGCTTGGAGAGAGATAACGTGGAGAAAGAAAGTAAAAGCCAATCAGCTTCTACTGTAACTGCCATGTTGCAGGCAGTGTTTTTTTTTTAAATGGCAATTGGAAGCTGATTGGTAGTTTATCTCTTGCCAAGGTTTTATACATCTTGCCCAAATGCTGATAGAGAAGTTTGGATGCTAGCAGTTGCCAATTTGACCTGTTTAGCAACCCAGCTGGTGTCCTCATACAGCAGAAGTGTACATACCAACAGACTACCTGCACCAAAGCCATATCTTCTATCCATTCCTGGTATTGCCATTAGACAGCCTTAGGCAACTGTCCAGATTTGCGGCGCTGGGACAGCATTTGCAGTTTTAATGGAGGCTGCCAAGTCAATCACTAAAGTGATGACAGAACAGCATCATGGGACTGCTACAGTCAAATGGTACGTACACAGTGGAGGCAGTATCTGAGCAATGATGATGGGCAATCAGGCTAGTAGAAGGGGCAATGTGAAGCAAACAGGTGGGCATGGAGTGCATATGAGGGAAAAGCTTGTAAGTATGAGGGAATGTAAATGACAGGTTGATGGTCTGGACCAGGCCTGGCCAACCTGTGGCTCTCCAGATGTTGTGAAACTACAAATCCCAGCGTGCCCTGCCACAGTTTTAGCATTCCCTAATAGCAAAACTGTGGAAAGGCATGATGGGACTTGTAGTTTTACAACAGCTGGAGAGCCACAGGTTGGCCAGGCCTGGTCTGGACAGTAAAGTAAAATCAGGTTGGCAGAGGGGTATGTGATGGAAGAATTGGTACTGTAAGCAGCTGGGCATGTTGGGTAAAGCCAGCAGGCAGGGTGGATTGTGGTGGAAAAGCTGGTACACAGAGGAGACTATGTGTGGGGAAAAAAATCTGAATTCTAGTTAAATTTACATTTATTATAATGGGGAATATAACACCCAGAAATGAACCCCCATTCTATATATCTTAATATATGTCATAAATAACCTCAGTAGCAATGGCCATGGTTATTGTACAAAGTGAGTGGGATGGTGTCACCCAAATCTATGGCAGTGTGCACTCACAGGCATTTCTAATAAATAAGAGTTGTTCTGGCATTCAGGGGCCATTGAGATCCACTATTACCCGAGCCTAGCAAAGCTTAATAACACAATATAGTTTATTTCTATATATTTTTCTTTTCTTTACATTTTGTGTCATGTACTGTATGTTGACATCATTCTTTATTGGGTGTCATTGCAGAAAAAAAGTTTGAGAACTACTGCTTACTGTAAAGATTATTTCTTTTTTCTTTTCCTTTTTAAATTAGCATTATGAAAAATAAAGAACAGTACACATTGTACTGAATAATTGCAGTTTTTTGAAAGATTCAAGTGCAATGTTTTTCTGCTTTATGAGTTACTGGATATAAACGCACTTTTAGGTCTTCAAACAAATAAATGTATTTCTCTCCAATTGCACAGAAGACGTTATTGTTGTCTAAATACTGCTGCTCTAAAATAAAAAAAATGAGCAGTTTTTATATGTTTAGTCATTGAGCTGATGGTGCAATAGATTCAAATGCACTGAATGCTCTTCAATAAACCTATTATATTTGTTACATTATAGTTAAGGGACAATTTAACCTTTAATGCAAATCATTTTTATATTCCATCTGGAAACTAAAACGAGCAAAACAGGGAAAAATTACACTTGAAAAAAAGTGTCTGAAAATTATTAACAATTTCTTTCTGACTCTGAAAGTAACAGTGTAATAATAATTAATTAGAACTAATGTAGTTATTGTAGGTTACTCTTACTCCTCCTTGAGCTCGCTTGTTGTGAGATAGCATTTTCCTGTACTGTCCCTCTAATGTTTGAAAGTGGCAAATTTCTATCCCTCTGAATTAATAAGTAGGGTCCCCTGCAGTTTCATTGCCATGTAGTGAAGTTGGCATTATGTCAGAATCTCAACACTCACAATACCAGTGACGGGATCCCGAAGAGCCTAAATGCAAACAACTTCAAACGGTAAGTATTACGGTTAGGGTTAGGTTGGGGAGAGGAGGTTTAGGCTGCAGGAGGGTAAGGTTTGGGTTAGGCTGTGAGGGGGGGTAAGATTAGGTTCACAAATCAGATGGTTATAGTGGGTCAGGCTGCAATGGATGAAGGTTAGGTTTTGGCTGAGGTGGGGGGTGGATAAGGTTAGGCTTAGGGCTTGGGTTAGGTTTATGGAATACTTACCAACAATTGTCAGAATTTTCACCATTGGGATCCTGCTGCCGACATTCTGACTGCCAGGATTCTAACACTTGGGATGCCGTTCTTTATAATAAAACAGCCAGAGGCACTTGGTCAGTAACCAACATGCTGGTGAGCCCCTTTTTCTCTCTCACAGCCATAGTCAGAAATCAGAGGGGGTGAAGGAGGTGTTAATGTAAAGACCATCAAAGCTAATCTTACAAGTATGCTTTATGAAGGGCAGAAATAGTAAGAAGAGAGGGGTCATCAGTAATCTACAAGGATTAGAATTACTGAAAGAAAGGATTCATTTCTTATTACTTATTATCATATATATTTTATGTTTCACAATCCAACATTACATTGTAGAGATTATGGGGTTTATGCGGTTGGGCATTCTAGTATGCCTGTTTGCGTAATATAAAATATGCAAATTTGTACTGCACATGCCAATATAAAAGGGAGTAACCATGGGCCTGATTGAGAAATGTTACTAATGACACCACAGCTGAAAATGTGCATGCAGATACTGTGTGAAAAAATGCAAATACCGCAGCCGCTTGGATCTGTATTGAGATCCCCATCGTCGGCTTTGTGAGTCAGCTGCTGTGAGAAAAGACGCAGTATCGATCTCAGATCAGTAGACTATCAGGCTTCTGAATAGCATATGGTAACGTAGCATGGCTGCAGGATGTGATTGCCAAAGACACTGTTACTGTGCAAAGGATTGCAGCTGTAGGTTGAGACGCCCCAAAAATGGCCACGACACCCCTGCGTTTTGACAACAATCCCCACTACCTTCCCCAAATGGTCCCTGACTGTCAATCACATTGCAAATAAATCCTCTCTGTTACCACCAGTGCTAGACCATCACAGCACAGACGCAGTCCGATATAGACACAGGCGTAGGTGGCCGACAATCACTCAACTGCTTAAACATCGGGCTGATGTGCAACTCAGGCTAATGTCTGTATGCAGATATGTCTCCTATGATTTGGAGTGCTGGGACAAGACAGGGATGTGGAATGGAAACACAGTCCATGTTCAGTTAGTGTGTCTTCATGTAATTGCTAATTGAGGCAGACCAACATAGAGGCACAAATACACCTGTCAGTGGGCATATCACTTGCAGATACTGGAGGTCTGTTGCTGCTACACATTGTTGATGATGATGATGATGATGATAGCAGTAGTGGTGGTGGTGGTGATGATGATGATGACGATGATGATGATGATGATAATTACTAATTAGCCTCTTCAGATTGGCTGTTTGCTGATTGACGTCTGAAATTGGTAATGTTTTATTTGCTTATGACTATATTATATGATTTTGAAATGAATGCATATGCACAGTAGCAGGTTTTAATATATATCTAAACCCTGGAAGAAAAATCTCAAATGAAATGGAAATAGAATGTTTTAACTCCACGTTAATTCTAAAGGATAAGTCACCCTGCTGCAGTCTGACTTAATCTTAAAATGTCAAACTTAGCGGATAACAGAAAAGCAATGGCATGCTCTGAAATACTGTTTCTCGATACAAAATATTGAGTTAGAACAATGTAAATGGGATCATGATTGATAGAGCTTAGGAAACTGGCCTGCCTGAGGCTTTGATGTAAAGCATGAATAGGAGGAAAATACTTTGTTTATTTTAGCATCAGAGCAATTCAACATGGTGCAAATCAGATTGACCCAGAGGAGAAAATTAAGATGATAAAGGTCTTTTTCTATAAAATAAATAAATATTATAGATTTGTATTTATGTTGTATCCACCTGAATGAAGCGTTGGATATAAATAAATAAAAATCCCATATTCCAGGAATTTCTTTAGAACAAACGGGACAATAAGTCTTTAATAAATAAACAAGGAGTGAAATTGACATATAGGTACAGTCTGATGCAATGAGGGAGAGATCTTATAAAGATCCTTTTTGTAATACAATTTTCTCTCACAAAAACAAGACTGCTGTTGATAGAAAATAAACACATCAAAAATATTAGGACAGGAAAAGAATACAAACCTCCCTCTTTAAATGCACCCCTCCCACATCCATAAAGTAATACAAGTTTATAAATAACAAAACATACACACAGAAGCAAAATAAAATTAACATAAACATTCTTTTGTGCTGTCCGTGTCTATATTTCTTTCTCAAAAACACAAATAGTATAATTGGATTATTGCATATGCCATATGGTTTTGGGTAGAGCATCCTATCACACAGTTGTGATGTAAATGGCCTTAACCTGAAGTCTATGTTTGTTTTAAAGGGGAATATTTCCTTAGGGAATGTATAGTGAAGATCTCCCCAATACCAAATCCCCCCCCCCATTCCCATCACCCATGCACCTAATGCCCCAGTCAGTGACAGACAGACTGGGGTATTTATGCCCTGATAGAGATTAGGAAAGAACCCTCCCCTAATGGGAACATTAAGCCAGCCACAGACAAAAAGATGCAGAGGGCTCTTGCACAGAGTAGCATTGGGCCCGGAATGTAATTCATACTGGCTCTATTCTTCCTGACAGCCATTAAGGATCCTCTACACTCACTAGCCACTAATATATGTGACATTTGTTGTGATATACACTGAACTGCTGGAATTGGAGGGAGGGCTTGAAGGAATTGCACAGCAATGGACAGCTGGGCGCATGGTTTACATATTATTTATTGCAGTGGGTACTCTTGGCTGGGGTGGCAGCACCAGCTGTCCCATGGCATCATGCCCTGAGTGATAGCTGCATCAACCTTACTATGGCCCTGTACTTACAATGTACATAAATGAATCCCATGCTTATCATCAGTTCTGTAGATATGTACACAAGGGAGACATACATTTTGCACCAGTTGCAAGGCAGGTGCAAATATAGCATGATGATGATGACAGACAATAATATGATCTCAGTGATTCTCATTGGTTAGTTGCTAAATCACTGGTATGTTAGCAATGCTGCTGTCATTAAATACACCTATATCATATAATTCAGCTAACATGGTAGATCACAAGTATGGCTACCACCTCCTGTCATCACGGACACTCGACAGATTATGCAGAATGAACTAGACTCAACAATTAGCATTTGCATAGCAATTACACCATTGATTCAATTGTTGTCTGTGTTTTCCATTTCTGCAAATGTACAGTTGGTAATGGGACACAAACACTGGGGAGTTGTGGATAAGATGTACATAACATTTCTCTGGCAATCAGCCAGATTTTGATCAGCCTTGATTAGATAAGTGAAATGATTAGATTACAGAGAAAGAAATATAGAATTGTACGGCTCATCTAGTCTGCCCTAAACACATACACATGCACACACTTACACACTAGGGTTATTTTTTTGTCGATTCAGTTACTCTTCCAGTATATTTTGGAGAGTGGGAGGAAACCAGAGTACCCAGAGGAAACCCATGAAAGCACAGGGAGAATATACAAACTCCACACAGTTAGGGCCAGGGTGAGAATTGAACTCATGACCTCAATGATGTGAAGCAATAATACTAACTATTACACTATCTATACTGCCTTATTACATCATAATAAGATGTGTTTGCTACAGTCAGTTGCGCAGAGAGAGGGGGGGGGAACAAATTACCTGGGCCCAGGTCTTAAGGAGGGGCCCAGTGGGGGGCGCAGGCCCACACCGCCTTTGATTAGGTCATGCCCCCTGAAAAGTACCTGTGCCCAGCCAGGCTCTCTACTGCCCTAGCTGAGAGGCATGCCATACTCCTGTGAGTGGGTGCTTCTCATGTGCTAGACACGCCCCTTCAGAGGTGTGGCCATGTCCCTTGCATGCTGTGGTCACACACCCTACAGGGGCAGAGGGGGCCCTAGAAAGTTGTTGTACCGGGGCTCAGGATTTCTCTTGGCAGCCCTGGCTACAGTCTCAGTCTCACACTGCCTGAGAACAAATCAGGAGACTGCTGAGAGACACTCCTGTATGCTGTATGTGAGTGCTGCTGATAAAAACTGCTGTTTTGTTGTGAAATTAACACTAGCTTCTTTCTCCTTGAGTGAGGGGATAATTTGTTTAGAAAGAGCCAGGCAGGCTACATTTTTCTTTTATGATTTATTTATCTTTTGTGCTGCAAATAAAACTAATAACATCTTAATAATTGTTTTCACTACTGGAAGAGAGGGGAAAGGGCCACAGTTAAGTTGCAGGGATATTTAAGAAAATGAAACAAGTACATTTACAGAGGAGAAGGTCCTAACAGAGCTCTCAAAGCTGAAAGTGGACAAATCTATGGGGCCAGATGGGATACATCCAAGGATACTAAAAGAACTTAAAGAGGTGCTGGTAGCACCATTGACAGAATTATTCAACCAGTTATTAGGAGTAATAACAGAGGACTGGAAAAGAGCGAATGTAGTCCCACTGCACAAAAGTGGAAGCAAGTAAGAGGCAAACAACTACAGAGCAGTGTGTCTTAAATCAGCAGTAGGGAAATTGATGAAAATACTCCTAAAAGAAAGAATTGTAGATTAACTCAAATCCAGCAATTTACAGGATCCCAAACAGCATTGATTCACTATGGGAGATCATGTCAAACAAATCTTACTGACTTTTTTGACTGTGTGACTAAAGTGATGGATAACGGTGCAGTCATGGATATAGCTTATCTAGACTTTAGTAAGGCTTTTGACACTGTTCCACATTGCAGACTGCTAAATAAACTTGGAAGCTTGGAATTGGATACTAGGATTATTGAATGGATAAGATCTTGGTTGCAGGATAGAAAACAGAGAGTTGTGGTAAATTGAGTGCATTTACAGGAGGGAAATGTTACCAGTGGAGTACCCCAGGGATCTGTACTTGGACTAGTGCTTTTTAATATTTTTATTGGTGACATTGCAAATGGCATTAAAGGGAAAGTATGAATTTTTGCAGATGACACAAAGGTATGCAACAGGGTAGACACACCAGGTGGGGTAAAACAAATGCCTGAGTATCTAGGTAGATAAGAGGAATGGTCAAGAGTGTGGCAATTACAGTTTAATGCCCAAAAATGCAAAATCATGCACTTGGGTCTCAAAAATCCAAACGCTAAATATTAATGGCACTATACTGGAAACTACTGGGGAGGAAAGGAATCTAGGAGTCACTATTTCAGGTGACTTAAAGGCAGGTAAGCAATGTAACATAGCAATGAGGAAGGCTAGTCAGATGCTTGGCTGCATTGGGAGAGGAATCAGCAGCAGAAAGAAAGAAGTAATAATGCCACTGTATAGGTCATTGGTACGGCCTCATCTAGAATACTGTATTCATTTCTGGAGGCCATATCTTCAAAAGGATATTAATACATTAGAGACTGTACAAAGAAGGGCAACTAAAGTGGTGCATGGCCTACATCACAAAACATACCCAGAAAGGCTAAAAAATCTCAATATGTATAGTTTGGAGCAGAGAAGGGAAAGGGGGGACATGATAGAAACTTTAAAATATATCAAGGATTTTAACAAAGTCCAGGAGGGAAACATTTTCCATATGAAGAGAAGCAACAGGACACGAGGACATGCACTGAGACTGGAGGGGTGGAGGTTCAGGAGAAGTATGAGGAAAAATTACTTCACAGAAAGGGTAGTGGACAAATGGAATAGCCTCCCTTCAGAGGTGGTAGAGGCTAAGACACTAGAGCAATTTAAATATGCATGGGATAGCCATAAGGATATCCTTACAAAAAATAAGGATCAAATAAGTTTCTGAGATAAAAATATGGTTATATAAAAAGGGCAGACTAAATGGGCCAAGTGGTTCTTATCTGCCGTCAAATTCTATGTTTCTATGTTTCATCTGCTGAATTACTATACATACTGACTCACTCTCCAGCCCTTATGTAGCACACCTAAGGACTGGAGAGTGAGTCAGTATGTACAGTAATTCAGCAGATGATGGTGATTCTATCTACAGTATATACACCACATTAATGCAGTGACAATGTCACCACACACACCTGCCTTTTCTTCCCTGTGTGGATAAACCCCTCCTCCCACACACAGAATCCAAGTACCAGTAGTTCAGTTTACCTTCATACTGCCATACATCCACAGCCCCAGCTCAAAACTCCTGGATGAATGACATGGGACAAGGCATATTCATAACAGAGGCCTTCTTTATTTTTCTTATCAGAGCCTTTCACCACATTCCAAAACATCATCCAGAATTGTCTGTCATCTGGCAGCCTCATCTTCCAAGTTCTGTAGTTTCCTTTTCTGCAAACTTTTTCCTAACTTTATAGTACCACTTAAACTCTTTGTTTTCTATATGCAGAACTTGATATCCACTCAGGCATTAACAATTTAAAGTAACTTTTTCCAAAGTAACATACTTCATCTTCACATTTGTCAACTCAATCAATATCAATTATTTTTTGTCGTCAGAATCTTCTGGTTCAGACAAAGGGCCAGATGTAATGAAGTTCGAGTAGGTCAGAGGTGTGAGTTCCTGGCCGAACTTGGACATTTTAGTGGCAATCATATACAAGGCAAAACCATGCCTTATAAATGATTGCCGCTTTGAAAAAATGTCCGAGTTCGGCCAGAAACCCACACCTCTGGACAACTCAGACTTCATGACATCTAGTCCAAAGAGTGTTTTTTCATTTGTTTCTTTTTAACAGAATAAAGGTTTGTCTTGCTTAAACCTCTTAAAGGCTCACCCTTTAAACAACTTCTGCTTGGAACTTCTTTAACCTTCAGTCTTGAAGCACTGTATTGGCTATTGCCATATTTCACTGGTAACTCATCTTCTTTCAATGAGCCACTATAATCCTGAGTGCCACCAGCATCATAATCTTCAGACCTTGGCTTTAAATCAGAGGACATACTGGTACTGCCACTCTCAGATTCTGGACTCTCTTCTCCACATAACATAATGAATCTTTATTAAAGTGGTCCACAATCTTCATCTTATAATATTAATGGCTATCAGCCACTTAAATTAGGTTCATATCTCTTGGATCTTCTTGAACATCTGATTTTTTGGCCTCTAAAATATGATGAACAATTTCAAAATTTTCCTTTAGCACAGGTAAAAATTCACTCTCCACAGATGTCTTAATTTCAGATTCGGTTTAGCTGGTTTACTTGCTACAAGTTTTGCAGTGTGAGACAATTTTACTTCCTCACAGACAAATTCAGCTGCATTGCAAGTTCCATCCTGGTTGCATAAAGTCACTATTTCACATACAGGAGTACATACAGGAGTCTTACTCTTAACAAGACTGTTAATATGAACTTTCTTTCAGGCTCTGCTTTTCATTGTCTGTATTTGCTCCTTAAAACTTGCTTCATAACAGACAACCTCCGTGGGGTAAATTTACTAAGGTGGGAGATTTTTAGAACTGGTGATGTTGCCCATGGCAACCAATCAGATTCTACGTACCATTTATCTAGCTGCTTCTAGCAGATAATAGATATAATCTGATTGGTTGCTACGGGCAACATCACCAGTTCTAAAAATCTCCCACCTTAGTAAATTTACCCCCATGTCTTCCTTTTAACACCAGAGCTACAGTATATCCACCATTTTTATTTGTGTGTACTCTACATCATTCTGATATCCCTTTACATATTCTTTTAATTCTTCCACTTCCTGCTGAAGTCAAACAACTCTGTTGCAATTCAACAATATCTTGTTCCAATACTTTATTCTTTGCAAGTAGTCCATCATTTTCATGATTTGTATTTAAATGTGAATCCATCAGACTTCTCAAGGCATTCAGACATGACTGACCTTTTGAGGTTTGTCTTTTTAAGAGCTTTATTTTCCAACTCTCTTTTTCTTGCTCTTGTTTAAGGGACATTTTTTTAAGGACAACTCACTGTGCAACTTTTTTCAACTTCCTTATGTACATATCTCTTTGCAGCTGAATTTTCTCTAAGTCACATATTTGCATATAATATGACCGTTTTTCATGCATAACTGTAATCGCATGGTCATATTCTTTAATACTGACATAGTGTTAACCAGGCATACCCAGCACCTTAAACTACCCATACTCACTGTTGGTTTTATTTTGCTTTTTCCCTTTAAATGTATTCTTCTTAAATCTCTGCAAATAGTCATCCAGTAGTAATTTATACAACTAAATATCAGCTTCGGTCACACCTCCTTTATTTCCTGACTGTTCAATACAGTCTGTGATCTCAGACTCCCTAGCTTAAGAGTGAATAAGGATAGCAAGCCATATACGTTTTACCATATTTCATTTTATGTTCCATAATTATATGCTCACAACATACTGGAACAATTGATTTTTTAACACTTGGCTTTAAAATATTTTCTCAGCACAGTAAACACATCTTACTTCTTGTGGCACTATAATGAGCAGCATATAACATAGCGTTTTCTCTCTAACTGCAAAAGAAATGTCCTGACTACACTTGATGAGATATTTCTCTGAACTACACCTTGCTGGAGAGATCCAAAGTGTTGAGTTGTCACCAAAATAAAACACACTTTTTCCTTTAACCCTTTCTCTGCTGCAACAAATTCACAAATACTTTTGTTTTATTGACAAATCACAATCCAAACACAACTTTTCCAGAGACTAAATAAAATGGTGCTTTACTGTCAGCATTAATCTTACAGTAAATGAACATCATGAACAGCCTAGTCCTGTGCAGGGCACTATCTGACTGCTTTGCCCCTGACTATTCTCAGGCAGCTAGCCTGCAAATGACAAGTCTCTCTCACAGTCACACAGTCTTATGTCCTCCCAGCTACCTGCAAAGTAACACAGGCTCTGGCCTGGCTTGGCTGGCTGCCACAGCTTCCCAAGTCCAGTGGCAAAGGTTTAGTGTTCTACCTGTGTCATGTAGATCTGAACCCTGACCACCCAGCCTGTTTCACTCTGACTGTAGCCACACTTGGGCTCTATCTCAACAAGCTGTCTCTCCTGACTGCAGCAGTCTTCTACTCACACTCTCCAGTTCTTACATGTGCTCACACCTACCTTTCCTTCCCTATGTGGGCTGATTCCTCCTCCCCCACAAAATCCAAGTGCCAGCAGTACAATTAACTTTCATACTGCCACAATACTGTATGTATAAATATCCCCAACCACATACTCTCTAGTGATTATACAAGCCTCTGTGGTGTTTGCCCACATCAGTTTTGTGTATATATATATATATATATATATATATATATACATACAAACAAATGTGTCTACTTACACCTTTCCTATTTTGCTCAATATGGCATGCCATGCATAGCACAGCACTCCAGGTGAGGCTGCTTTTCCATGAGGGGCAAGTGGATGGATTTTTTTTCCATATTACAATATGTATAAAGTATCATATTAAAGAATCAAATTAATAAAAAAACAAGGCATGACTAAATCTCTGAGTCTATGGCATGCCATGCCGTGCCACACATGGCAAGAAAAAAGAAAGGTGTATGTGGACATATCTGTATATAAATATACACACAAATATAAAACCACAGCACTCACCATCCAAGAAGTGGGGCACACAAGTGCACTCACCACTCATAGGGTGGGGTGCACGTAACCTCTGCACTTGCCACCCCAGAAGCAGGGTACACAAATGCACTTACCACTCATAGGGTGGGGTGCATGTAGCCCATGACCACATCACTCAAATACATACAAACAGAAAACCCAGCACTCACCAAAACAAGCTCAACACATTAATAAATAAATGATGGGGTTTAGTTAGTGAATTGGCCAATGCACAGAAGCCTACAAACCGATCGCCAAGGTACCCCACCTTCATGCAGGTCCTACACTATTACAGAGTCTTAAAACCTGGCAACTGTCTCACACATAATATGCCTACTAGGTTTAATGTGCACCTGCCACACACCTTATGGCTTTTAAAGGTACACTAATCACCTGATAATGGCTAATAGATTACTAAGAAACAGCTGAGACAGTTTCAAGATAATTGAACTTACATAGTGGTGCATTAGAAAGCTAGTGGTCACAGTTAATAACAGTTAACCATAGATTAACCCCACAATATACACATAAATATAAAACCACAGCACTTGCCACCACAGAAGTGGGGCACACAAGTGCATTCACTACTCACAGGGTGGGGTGCACATAATGGTATAGCATTATTAATACATGCTCCCTTTCCCTAATGGAATTAGTAATACATGAGAGGAGAAAAGATCGGAGGGTTTTAAATGAAGAGATAGAGAGTCTTAGTAATCTAACTGAACCATTTAAAGATCTGGAAGATTTTAAACAGAAGGAGAAAACTATTGCTATTAAAATACAAACAACAACTAAGGAACTACGTTTAAAAAATTTTTTTAGTAGAGATAAAGAACCCCAATTGAAAATTACATTGTTAAAAATGTTAAAAATAAAAATCTGTACAGTTATGACACTAGAATAAATAGAACTAATAGAGAAAGACCCAAATATAATGATTCCAATTGGATATATCCAAAGAGATCTTATATGAATAAGAGGAAACAAACTCATTGGAATAATAGAACAACTTGGAGAGAAAGTGATGAAGTAACATCTAATGATTATTATCAAGAAGAAAATTATTATAGAACACACCTTTTGATATTACCATTACTAAACAGATATGAAATTTTAGATGAGGGTCAATCTCTGGGTGGTACCCCAAGAAATTATAGAAGACGTCCTTTTTTTCAAAGGAATTGTCCATTCCTAAGGAGAGAATAAACAATGAAAAGAGGTAAAAAACAAGAAGGGGTAAAAGAGGGGGGAAGAGTAAAATGAAAGTAGGTCAGCAGGAAAGTATGGATAGTGGAAGTAAAACAATGGAAATTAGCACTGTTAATACAGAAAGTAACATTTTTAATCTTAGTGACAGAGTATTAACAGAGGATGAAAAATCTGTATTACAAAAGGGTCTTAATTTTGCCCCAACTAATATATTTAAACCATTTGATGCTTTTGTAGATCTCCAGAAATGTATTAGAAACGTTACGGTTAAGACATTTTTCTTGGAAAAGGATGACATAAATGATAATGTCTAGGTTACCTCTAAGAATAATTTTTTCAAAAAGTCCACTTTTTACCTGATGCACATTAAATGTAGTTGCATCGACTGTTTTAACCAGGTAGTCACTAGTGAAATTACTTAATTAAATACCAAGGAGAAAAGAAGAAGAAATACATTTAATCTAACTAGACCAGAACAGGAAGCTTTAAAAATTTACAAAAAGATGCTACACTGGTTGTTAAACCAGCCGATAAGGGTGCGGAAGGGGGGGTAGTGCTGATGAACAAGTCAAAATATATGCCAGAAATAGAGAAACAGCTTGCACAAGGGAATACTTACAGAAAACTTAAGAGTGATCCCACTCTAAGAATCCTTGGTGAACTACAAGCACTTACCATAGAGCTTTAAATAAAAATATATTAACAAAAGAACAATTTGAATATGTCAATATTTTAAATCCAAACACCCCTACGTTATATGTGTTGTCCAAGGTTCATAAAAATCCATTAGAACCACCTAGTAGGCCAATAATATCCGGGGTAAAAAGTGCTACATCTAATCTGCAAGCCCTTATCGACTTTTATTTGCAACCACTTGTGTTAAAAACTAAATTATATCTGAGAGACACTGGAGATGTCCTAAGGAAACTGGCTGTGGTCAAGGATGTTGAAGACTGCACTCTAGTGAGTGCAGATGTTGGTACATTGTACACCATCATTGAGCATGATATGGGCCTTAATGCTGTGTCCCATTTTTTAGATAAAGACAATGTAGAACAAAATCTAAAGAAATTTATTCTGGAAGGAATAAGTTTCATTTTAACTAATAATTATTTTTATTTTGATGGAAGTTATTATTTGCAAGTTGTTGGTATGGCAATGGGAACCAGATTCTCCCCCAGTTTTGCTAATTTGTTTATGGAGCACTGAGAAGAGTCACCAATTTGGACTGGTGGCATTCTGGGGGTGAACCTGGTCTGTTGGTATAGTTTTATTGATGATATTTTGTTCATGTGGCGCAATGATACCAGTCTTTCTAAATTTTATGAAAATGTGAATTCTAATTCTATGAATATTAATTTAACCTTCACAATAAGTAAAAATGAAATTACTTTTTTAGATTTATGTATATAAAGAAAATGGCCAGCTAGAGACTAAAACATATCGTAAGAATACTGACTCTAACTCTTATATAGAAAGGGAAAGTGAACATCATAAAAAGTGGCTTGAAAGCATACCCTTCAGATAGTTTCAACGATTGAAAAGAAACTGTTCAAAGCAAGTAGATCTTGAGTGTCAAGTAAACGACCTCAATGATAGATTTATTAAAAAGGGTTATAAACAGAAAAATTTGGCTAAAGCAATTGAAAAGGTATCAAAATAGAAAGAAAATATATTAAAAATAAAGAGACGAATAATAATAAGAAGTTTAAGTGGTCTTTTATAACTCAATATGGGAAATATAATCAGCGAGTAGAAAAAATAATTAAAAAGAATTGGAGGCTATTATAGGAAGATACAATGATGAAACACTACTTACCATCTAATCCTTCCTTTATATATAGGAAAGCACTATCAATTAAGGATAGGTTGGTTAAAAGGGCATTAATGGAGGATAAAAGAGGGAGTACACCTAATTTAGGCTTCCACAGATGTGGTAATTGCTTGCCCTGTCGTACTAGATTTAAACAAAATAATCCAAGAAAATTAGTGGAATTTTAACATAATGGTAATACATATAATATTAAACAATTTGTAACCTGCGATTCAAGAAATGTAATTTATTGCTTAAAATGTGTATGTGGTCTGCTTTACGTGGGGAAAACAATGAGAGCATTGAAAACACGTTTAGCGGAACACATCTATAATATTAAAAAGGGTTTGGATACTCATTCGGTATCCAGTCATTGTAAAAAAAATTCATAATTGTGACCCCAATATTATCATCTCATTTTGGGTAATGGTGCTAATAACACATAATTGGAGAAAAAAAGATCTAGATAACCGTTTATCCAAATCCGAAATGAGATGGGTATTTAATTTGGGAACCCTAATACCAAGTGGCTTAAACGTGGAGTTTGAGCTTAAATGTTTCTTGGAGGATTAATTATATCTTTTTTTCTGTGATAGGTGTTGCTAAAACTGTATCAGGAAGCTCCGTATTGTCCGGGGTGGAGCGCATGATGTGCTCCATTGATCAGGTGATGTGCCCCACGTGAGTAGGACTCAGTGGAAAGCCAGCCAGTGGTGAACCGCGTAATATCACAATATCAGGAAGACGTCCTGGCGGAAGTGACGTATCTGAGCTGGTGGAGCGCATCATGCGTTCCACCTACCCGGAAGCGGAACAGGAGAACGGAGCGCCTCTTTTGAATGTGATTAGAATCAGCTGTTCTTAGTTTGTGCAATCTAGTGTCGTATAAATAAGCGGTATTGGGACAGAGAAAGACACCTGTGGAAGGGAAACCGATACGCGTTGCTAACAGAAGGGACCCTAGCTGGACTGCACTACTCCACTTATGCCTGAGGATTGAGGACTATCATTCTTGGAGTATAACCGGGACTCTAATTATGCGCTGGTCTGATTTAT
The DNA here is from genome assembly GCF_028390025.1 of Pseudophryne corroboree. Classification (NCBI taxonomy): domain Eukaryota; kingdom Metazoa; phylum Chordata; class Amphibia; order Anura; family Myobatrachidae; genus Pseudophryne; species Pseudophryne corroboree. The sequence goes on along the minus strand of NC_086444.1, from coordinate 1,018,501,444 downwards.
CACTCAGACATTTATCCATCTGGTAGGCGTGCAGTTTCACTGGGATTAATCCCTTGCTTTCTTCTTATGTCTTATATGTGTTTTTAGTGTGTGTGTAAAAGATTTTTTAAATTAAATATTTTTTAATACAATATCACACTATGCGAGATATATATATATTATTTTCATATAAATGCGCCGGAGTTCTTTGATGTGAATTCCACAATAAAGAAATCTACACTGATTGCTGCTTGCCCTGGGATGTTTTATGCTTTTTAAACCTCATTTGATTGGGGTCATCTGTAAGATCACCATAAGGGGTGCTTTTGTGAGGTGATTGCCAAAACTTCTCTTTATCTCTATAAATTTCGCTTTGCTATAACTGCCTCAATTGATTTTTGAGGTAAACTTTAAGGTGACCATATTAACTAGTCTTAAATAAAAGGTGTCTAATATCTTAATATTCCTCTCACCTTTTCACTTAAATCACCATTATTTAAACAATATAGGTGTATAAAAACAGACTATACTATGTTTTTTTTTCCTTTGAGGGAACATGATTGGATAAAGAGGAGCACCATTCCCTCTGACAAACCTTCTTGAACAGGGTAATACACTATTGAGATTATTTCTTGCATTTACGTGCTTAAGAACAATTCAAAGAGGGTTTGAACCCAGAGCCCATAGAGTAAATAATATATATCACAATGTATTTTAGGATATTTTAAGAGTCATTTACTTTTATTCTTGTCCTGCAGTGTGAAAAATAATAAATTTTTCTCTTCATTCACAAAATCTAATTCATTCTGTTTCTATATTTAGAGCATTACCCAGTTTCAATGGCTTACAAGCTAAACCTGTAACACCAGCAACTCGCTTCCCAGTGAAAATCATATTACAAAGTTATTTCATTAGTTTTGTGATTCATACACCCTTCCGTGGGGTAGAGATTCCTTGGCATCTTAGATGCAACAGATGTTGCAAAACAGTGAATCTATGAGCCTGATTCAGGTTTGTTAGCAATAAAAAAAGCACGCAAATGGGTAAAACCAAACAGAAAACTAAATTGCAGTGTAAAAATGAAGCTGTCTAATACTTTTTGGGCTACATGCAGCCAGTATTTTCCTGGCACAGAAACAATATAACTTACCCAAACCTAAATCTTTCTGCACGTTACATCTGCCCCATCTGCAGTGAAACATGGCTTTGCCCAGTTGTGTGCTTTTTTGCTTTGATAACAAACCTAAATCAGGCCCTATATACGTTAACCTGTTACATGCTGCTTATCCAGGATTCGAAGTGCTGGATTGAAACTCTTTCCTACATTAAACAATGTACACTGTTTTTACCATCAATTGTAATCTCAGAAAGTGCCTTCACCATGGTCACTGATTATCTGTGATTAAGAATATGTGCAGAACCATCTTATTTGGAGGACTTATGTCCTTATTTGACTCACCAGGTATCAATATCTGATTTTATACGGCATACAAAATATTTGATGTTAAAGCTGCAACATTTGATTGAATTGCACTTATTCACTGTGGAGTTATAGTCCCAGCCCTAATTATAGTTTGATATTATCTCAGGACATTGTTTTATATGGTACAATTTTTCTTTATTTTATAATTATATTATTTTTTCAGGGGACTTCAACTATTTTATATATATATATATATATATATATATATATTACTCTTGAGCTGGGGAGCAGTAGACTTCTGATCAATTGCAAATGTGATAATATTGATCTTATGGGGATTTAATTGAGCTCAAAGTGTTTTGAGTGCTTGTGGTTCCCATACACCACTAGTGATACTCCATGGATATTTAAAGATTGGGCTGATTCTACCAAAAAGAATTTTGGTCATAGATCACCACAGGATAAACTGTTTTTGTAGGCCCTACTGGGCAGAAGATGCTGGGCCCTTTAGGAATCTGCATTTGGAATTGTGGGATACCTGACCCTAATGAAGTCCCATTGAAGCAACATGTATGGTTTCTCATTTGTATGTCAATTGTCCAATTGTGTGAGGAGTTCCTAACCCTTTGATCTCACTTCTGAATAAGGTGAGGGTGGAACTCTGATAACATCTGTCCAATAACGACTCTGGTCAACTAATTATTGTGCTCTGTAAAACACCACTGTACTCACATGTAGAAAATTATTGAATGTAAAATTGTTTTAACATAAATCGATTTTATCAATTGGTCATTTGACCTTGTTTGTTGGGTGAATTCTTTTTGGTGAGAGGGTATATTCCAGGATTCCTCCCTATTCAAATACCTACATAATAAGGAGAATTATATCATCACCAAGAAACCATTCTTTGTTTAATATATATATATATATATATACTGTATATATATATATATATATATATAGCAGGAAAAGTACGTGGCACTCACAGCGGATTACAAACGACCAACACGTAGTGTATAGTTAACAACGTTTCAGTGGACACCCCACTGTCGTCAGGTTTTATTCACATTTAAACATTAAACATACCTTTATAGACCACCCAAGTGCATGTCCTAAACAAGTCCGGTGCCGAACATCCGGTTGAAACATCCGGAAATTATGTAATAAAATCATTAATAACATCTGTGATAGCATCCCATCACCCAGGAAACCAGGCTTAATTATGCATTCTAAGTAATTAGTTGAACAGATCAACGATAATTATATGCTCACATATCATAATCACATTTGAATATTAAAGTTGCAACGTAATTATCCTACAATAATAGATATTGTGTAAATAGAATAGTTTGTCCCCGTAATACCATGAGAAACAGGCCCAGCTGTAGTCAATCTGTCAAAGATACATTGTAACAACTTGCTAACACATCGCGTCAGTTCCCACATGTATGCAGCTAATAGAACCAAGAAGTAACAGAAACAAAAACATGAGCAGTATGAAAACGAAATGATCTCTCACAGTATAAATTGCAAAATGTGCACTCACCTATACGATACTATATAAAGAATGAAAAAGAATATAAAGCAATTTAGAGAAAGCAGGCTAGTGAGAGCTGTTCATTTAAGCCTCTAGGATATATGACATCGAGTTTTGTTATCCATTTGGCTTCTAATTGTAATAATTTAGAACCCCGATCACCTCCCCTGATATTCACAGGGACATGATCAATCATCCTATAACGGATGCTGTTAAGGGGATGCTTAAGTGTCAGAAAATGTCTAGCGACCGGCTGTTCACTACTCCCAGACTCTAGAGCACCTTAAATGAATCACCCACATACGGGTAAAAGAATTATGATAAAACATTGCTTAACCTGTAACTCAATGTATACAGTTTATCAAATAATATGCCCGTGCGGGCTCAGTTACATTGGTAAAAGTGAAAGAAAATTTAAAGAAAGAATGACCTGTCATCGGTCAGCAATTAGAGGTGCTCTAGAGTCTGGGAGTAGTGAACAGCCGGCCTCACCGTTCACACAGCGCTCCCGCGACCTCCGGGTCCGCTGCGTGTGACGTCACGCCTCCCTTGCATCAGGTTATCATGGAAGTAGCCAGAGCTTGGGGTAGCATGGGCTGTGGCTGTCAGGAAAAATGAAAGTGCTTTCCTGTAAAATGGACCACTATACCAAAAAGCGAGCGATATGGCAAAAGAGGTGGATAGAATAAAGAGACAAGTGTAGATAATGGAAACATTCAAACGATATGAAAAGAATACATGGAAAAAGTGTATGAGTAATATAAATGATATAAATTATATGAATGATATAAATGGTGTAAATGGTTTAAATGATATAAAAAGATCATGGCAACATGTCAGCAACACATATAGAAGACTTGTTGCATATTATGTGTAACCTGGCAAACTAAGATCCAGAATACATATATACGGATCGATAGCCAACTTAAGCTTCAGCATTTATGTCTGAATACAACATTTTTTGCTAACACAAGACCCGGAGTGCCGCTGTTTCTTTTCTCTATGCATCTTACCTGACGAAGGGCACCTGGGCAGCTTCATCAGAGCAACAGGGAGTGCCTCACTACCCCACATCGTGTATTGAGAGCATATGCTTCTCACAGTACTTACAAACACACTGTACTTATTTTTACTAGAGATGAGCGCCTGAAATTTTTCGGGTTTTGTGTTTTGGTTTTGGGTTCGGTTCCGCGGCCGTGTTTTGGGTTCGAACGCGTTTTGGCAAAACCTCACCGAATTTTTTTTGTCGGATTCGGGTGTGTTTTGGATTCGGGTGTTTTTTTCAAAAAACACTAAAAAACAGCTTAAATCATAGAATTTGGGGGTCATTTTGATCCCAAAGTATTATTAACCTCAAAAACCATAATTTACACTCATTTTCAGTCTATTCTGAATACCTCACACCTCACAATATTATTTTTAGTCCTAAAATTTGCACCGAGGTCGCTGTGTGAGTAAGATAAGCGACCCTAGTGGCCGACACAAACACCGGGCCCATCTAGGAGTGGCACTGCAGTGTCACGCAGGATGTCCCTTCCAAAAAACCCTCCCCAAACAGCACATGACGCAAAGAAAAAAAGAGGCGCAATGAGGTAGCTGTGTGAGTAAGATTAGCGACCCTAGTGGCCGACACAAACACCGGGCCCATCTAGGAGTGGCACTGCAGTGTCACGCAGGATGGCCCTTCCAAAAAACCCTCCCCAAACAGCACATGACGCAAAGAAAAAAAGAGGCGCAATGAGGTAGCTGTGTGAGTAAGATTAGCGACCCTAGTGGCCGACACAAACACCGGGCCCATCTAGGAGTGGCACTGCAGTGTCAAGCAGGATGTCCCTTCCAAAAAACCCTCCCCAAACAGCACATGACGCAAAGAAAAAAAGAGGCGCAATGAGGTAGCTGTGTGAGTAAGATTAGCGACCCTAGTGGCCGACACAAACACCGGGCCCATCTAGGAGTGGCACTGCAGTGTCACGCAGGATGTCCCTTCCAAAAAACCCTCCCCAAACAGCACATGACGCAAAGAAAAAAAGAGGCGCAATGAGGTAGCTGTGTGAGTAAGATTAGCGACCCTAGTGGCCGACACAAACACCGGGCCCATCTAGGAGTGGCACTGCAGTGTCACGCAGGATGGCCCTTCCAAAAAACCCTCCCCAAACAGCACATGACGCAAAGAAAAAAAGAGGCGCAATGAGGTAGCTGTGTGAGTAAGATTAGCGACCCTAGTGGCCGACACAAACACCGGGCCCATCTAGGAGTGGCACTGCAGTGTCACGCAGGATGTCCCTTCCAAAAAACCCTCCCCAAACAGCACATGACGCAAAGAAAAAAAGAGGCGCAATGAGGTAGCTGTGTGAGTAAGATTAGCGACCCTAGTGGCCGACACAAACACCGGGCCATCTAGGAGTGGCACTGCAGTGTCACGCAGGATGTCCCTTCCAAAAAACCCTCCCCAAACAGCACATGACGCAAAGAAAAAAAGAGGCGCAATGAGGTAGCTGACTGTGTGAGTAAGATTAGCGACCCTAGTGGCCGACACAAACACCGGGCCCATTTAGGAGTGGCACTGCAGTGTCACGCAGGATGTCCCTTCCAAAAAACCCTCCCCAATCAGCACATGATGCAAAGAAAAAGAAAAGAAAAAAGAGGTGCAAGATGGAATTGTCCTTTGGCCCTCCCACCCACCCTTATGTTGTATAAACAAAACAGGACATGCACACTTTAACCAACCCATCATTTCAGTGACAGGGTCTGCCACACGACTGTGACTGATATGACGGGTTGGTTTGGACCCCCCCCAAAAAAGAAGCAATTAATCTCTCCTTGCACAAACTGGCTCTACAGAGGCAAGATGTCCACCTCATCATCACCCTCCGATATATCACCGTGTACATCCCCCTCCTCACAGATTATCAATTCGTCCCCACTGGAATCCACCATCTCAGCTCCCTGTGTACTTTGTGGAGGCAATTGCTGCTGGTCAATGTCTCCGCGGAGGAATTGATTATAATTCATTTTAATGAACATCATCTTCTCCACATTTTCTGGATGTAACCTCGTACGCCGATTGCTGACAAGGTGAGCGGCGGCACTAAACACTCTTTCGGAGTACACACTTGTGGGAGGGCAACTTAGGTAGAATAAAGCCAGTTTGTGCAAGGGCCTCCAAATTGCCTCTTTTTCCTGCCAGTATAAGTACGGACTGTGTGACGTGCCTACTTGGATGCGGTCACTCATATAATCCTCCACCATTCTATCAATGTTGAGAGAATCATATGCAGTGACAGTAGACGACATGTCCGTAATCGTTGTCAGGTCCTTCAGTCCGGACCAGATGTCAGCATCAGCAGTCGCTCCAGACTGCCCTGCATCACCGCCAGCGGGTGGGCTCGGAATTCTGAGCCTTTTCCTCGCACCCCCAGTTGCGGGAGAATGTGAAGGAGGAGATGTTGACAGATCGCGTTCCGCTTGACTTGACAATTTTGTCACCAGCAGGTCTTTCAACCCCAGCAGACTTGTGTCTGCCGGAAAGAGAGATCCAAGGTAGGCTTTAAATCTAGGATCGAGCACGGTGGCCAAAATGTAGTGCTCTGATTTCAACAGATTGACCACCCGTGAATCCTTGTTAAGCGAATTAAGGGCTCCATCCACAAGTCCCACATGCCTAGCGGAATCGCTCCGTGTTAGCTCCTCCTTCAATGTCTCCAGCTTCTTCTGCAAAAGCCTGATGAGGGGAATGACCTGACTCAGGCTGGCAGTGTCTGAACTGACTTCACGTGTGGCAAGTTCAAAGGGCATCAGAACCTTGCACAACGTTGAAATCATTCTCCACTGCGCTTGAGACAGGTGCATTCCACCTACTATATCGTGCTCAATTGTATAGGCTTGAATGGCCTTTTGCTGCTCCTCCAACCTCTGAAGCATATAGAGGGTTGAATTCCACCTCGTTACCACTTCTTGCTTCAGATGATGGCAGGGCAGGTTCAGTAGTTTTTGGTGGTGCTCCAGTCTTCTGTACGTGGTGCCTGTACGCCGAAAGTGTCCCGCAATTCTTCTGGCCACCGACAGCATCTCTTGCACGCCCCTGTCGTTTTTAAAAAAATTCACATACCAAATTCAAGGTATGTGCAAAACATGGGACGTGCTGGAATTTGCCCATATTTAATGCACACACAATATTGCTGGCGTTGTCCGATGCCACAAATCCACAGGAGAGTCCAATTGGGGTAAGCCATTCCGCGATGATCTTCCTCAGTTGCCGTAAGAGGTTTTCAGCTGTGTGCGTATTCTGGAAAGCGGTGATACAAAGCGTAGCCTGCCTAGGAAAGAGTTGGCGAGATGCTGCTACTGGTGCCGCCGCAGCTGTTCTTGCGGCGGGAGTCCATACATCTACCCAGTGGGCTGTCACAGTCATATAGTCCTGACCCTGCCCTGCTCCACTTGTCCACATGTCCGTGGTTAAGTGGACATTGGGTACAACTGCATTTTTTAGGACACTGGTGAGTCTTTTTCTGACGTCCGTGTACATTCTCGGTATCGCCTGCCTAGAGAAGTGGAACCTAGATGGTATTTGGTAACGGGGGCACACTGCCTCAATAAATTGTCTAGTTCCCTGTGAACTAACGGCGGATACCGGACGCACGTCTAACACCAACATAGTTGTCAAGGCCTCAGTTATCCGCTTTGCAGCAGGATGACTGCTGTGATATTTCATCTTCCTCGCAAAGGACTGTTGAACAGTCAATTGCTTACTGGAAGTAGTACAAGTGGGCTTACGACTTCCCCTCTGGGATGACCATCGACTCCCAGCAGCAACAACAGCAGCGCCAGCAGCAGTAGGCGTTACACGCAAGGATGCATCGGAGGAATCCCAGGCAGGAGAGGAATCGTCAGAATTGCCAGTGACATGGCCTGCAGGACTATTGGCATTCCTGGGGAAGGAGGAAATTGACACTGAGGGAGTTGGTGGGGTGGTTTGCGTGAGCTTGGTTACAAGAGGAAGGGATTTACTGGTCAGTGGACTGCTTCCGATGTCACCCAAAGTTTTTGAACTTGTCACTGACTTATTATGAATGCGCTGCAGGTGACGTATAAGGGAGGATGTTCCGAGGTGGTTAACGTCCTTACCCCTACTTATTACAGCTTGACAAAGGGAACACACGGCTTGACACCTGTTGTCCGCATTTCTGTTGAAATACCTCCACACCGAAGAGCTGATTTTTTTGGTATTTTCACCTGGCATGTCAACGGCCATATTCCTCCCACGGACAACAGGTGTCTCCCCGGGTGCCTGACTTAAACAAACCACCTCACCATCAGAATCCTCCTGGTCAATTTCCTCCCCAGCGCCAGCAACACCCATATCCTCCTCATCCTGGTGTACTTCAACACTGACATCTTCAATCTGACTATCAGGAACTGGACTGCGAGTGCTCCTTCCAGCACTTGCAGGGGGCATGCAAATGGTGGAAGGCGCATGCTCTTCACGTCCAGTGTTGGGAAGGTCAGGCATCGCAACCGACACAATTGGACTCTCCTTGTGGATTTGGGATTTCGAAGAATGCACAGTTCTTTGCTGTGCTGCTTTTGCCAGCTTGAGTCTTTTCATTTTTCTAGCGAGAGGCTGAGTGCTTCCATCCTCATGTGAAGCTGAACCACTAGCCATGAACATAGGCCAGGGCCTCAGCCGTTCCTTGCCACTCCGTGTCGTAAATGGCATATTGGCAAGTTTACGCTTCTCCTCCGACAATTTTATTTTAGGTTTTGGAGTCCTTTTTTTTCTGATATTTGGTGTTTTGGATTTGACATGCTCTGTACTATGACATTGGGCATCGGCCTTGGCAGACGACGTTGCTGGCATTTCATCGTCTCGGCCATGACTAGTGGCAGCAGCTTCAGCACGAGGTGGAAGTGGATCTTGATCTTTCCCTAATTTTGGAACCTCAACATTTTTGTTCTCCATATTTTAATAGGCACAACTAAAAGGCACCTCAGGTAAACAATGGAGATGGATACTAGTATACAATTATGGACTGCCTGCCGAGTGCAGACACAGAGGTAGCCACAGCCGTGAACTACCGTACTGTACTGTGTCTGCTGCTAATATAGACTGGTTGATAAAGAGATGTCTATGTAACTATGTATGTATAAAGAAGAAAGAAAAAAAAACCACGGTTAGGTGGTATACAATTATGGACGGACTGCCTGCCGAGTGCAGACACAGAGGTAGCCACAGCCGTGAACTACCGTACTGTACTGTGTCTGCTGCTAATATAGACTGGTTGATAAAGAGATGTCTATGTAACTATGTATGTATAAAGAAGAAAGAAAAAAAAACCACGGTTAGGTGGTATACAATTATGGACGGACTGCCTGCCGAGTGCAGACACAGAGGTAGCCACAGCCGTGAACTACCGTACTGTACTGTGTCTGCTGCTAATATAGACTGGTTGATAAAGAGATGTCTATGTAACTATGTATGTATAAAGAAGAAAGAAAAAAAAACCACGGTTAGGTGGTATACAATTATGGACGGACTGCCTGCCGAGTGCAGACACAGAGGTAGCCACAGCCGTGAACTACCGTACTGTACTGTGTCTGCTGCTAATAATATAGACTGGTTGATAAAGAGATGTCGTAGTAGTATGTATGTATAAAGAAGAAAGAAAAAAAAACCACGGTTAGGTGGTATACAATTATGGACGGACTGCCTGCCGAGTGCAGACACAGAGGTAGCCACAGCCGTGAACTACCGTACTGTACTGTGTCTGCTGCTAATATAGACTGGTTGATAAAGAGATGTCTATGTAACTATGTATGTATAAAGAAGAAAGAAAAAAAAACCACGGTTAGGTGGTATACAATTATGGACGGACTGCCTGCCGAGTGCAGACACAGAGGTAGCCACAGCCGTGAACTACCGTACTGTACTGTGTCTGCTGCTAATATAGACTGGTTGATAAAGAGATGTCTATGTAACTATGTATGTATAAAGAAGAAAGAAAAAAAAACCACGGTTAGGTGGTATACAATTATGGACGGACTGCCTGCCGAGTGCAGACACAGAGGTAGCCACAGCCGTGAACTACCGTACTGTACTGTGTCTGCTGCTAATAATATAGACTGGTTGATAAAGAGATGTCGTAGTAGTATGTATGTATAAAGAAGAAAGAAAAAAAAACCACGGTTAGGTGGTATACAATTATGGACGGACTGCCTGCCGAGTGCAGACACAGAGGTAGCCACAGCCGTGAACTACCGTACTGTACTGTGTCTGCTGCTAATATAGACTGGTTGATAAAGAGATGTCTATGTAACTATGTATGTATAAAGAAGAAAGAAAAACAAAACCACGGTTAGGTGGTATACAATTATGGACGGACTGCCTGCCGAGTGCAGACACAGAGGTAGCCACAGCCGTGAACTACCGTACTGTACTGTGTCTGCTGCTAATATAGACTGGTTGATAAAGAGATGTCGTAGTAGTATGTATGTATTAAGAAGAAAAAAAAACCACGGTTAGGTGGTATACAATTATGGACGGACTGCCTGCCGAGTGCAGACACAGAGGTAGCCACAGCCGTGAACTACCGTACTGTGTCTGCTGCGACTGGATGATAAATGATATAAAAAATATATATATATCACTACTGCAGCCGGACAGGTATATATTATATATTATATAATGACGGACCTGCTGGACACTGTCTGTCAGCAGAATGAGTTTTATTTTTATAGAATAAAAAAAAAAACAACACACAAGTGAAGTCACACGACGAGTGTTTAACTTTTTCAGGCAATCACAATATAAGTATACTACTAACTATACTGGTGGTCAGTGTGGTCAGGTCACATGTCAGTCACACTGGCAGTGGCACTCCTGCAGCAAAAGTGTGCACTGTTTAATTTTAATATAATATTATGTACTCCTGGCTCCTGCTATAACCTATAACTGGCACTGCAGTGCTCCCCAGTCTCCCCCACAATTATAAGCTGTGTGAGCTGAGCAGTCAGACAGATATATAATATATATAGATGATGCAGCACACTGGGCTGAGCCTGAGCAGTGCACACAGATATGGTATGTGACTGAGTCACTGTGTGTATCGCTTTTTTCAGGCAGAGAACGGATATATTAAATAAACTGCACTGTCTGGTGGTCACTCATTAGTAAACTCTCTGCACTCTCTACACTTCTACAGTACTCCTCCTAGTCCTAAGCTCCAGTAAATCTCTCTCTCTTATAATCTAAATGGAGAGGACGCCAGCCACGTCCTCTCCCTATCAATCTCAATGCACGTGTGAAAATGGCGGCGACGCGCGGCTCCTTATATAGAATCCGAGTCTCGCGAGAATCCGACAGCATCATGATGACGTTCGGGCGCGCTCGGGTTAACCGAGCAAGGCGGGAGGATCCGAGTCTGCTCGGACCCGTGAAAAAAACCATGAAGTTCGGGCGGGTTCGGATTCAGAGAAACCGAACCCGCTCATCTCTAATTTTTACTGTATCTGCCAATTTCTCCTGGGACTCCTCAGATTGGCTGATGTTAGTGAAGGAATAGAGAGGACATGGAGGAGTTAGGAAGTCAGCAGTCACTGCTTTTCTCCAATCAGAAGGCTTATTGCACCATAGATGGCAATTTGCATTTGAGTAGTGAACAGTAATTACTAAAATTGATTGCATTTCTACTTAGGCAGTAGTTTATTAGAAGCTTTTCTTTTATGAACTACTATACAGTATATCTAAGTTCAGCATTAATTAAAATATAACATTCTTTATCAAATAACCTGCAGGAAACAAGAAATGGAATTGCTTCCATTACAAAAAGAAGAAGAAATAATATATAGATATTGAAGGTAAAATCATCAGGGGCGGAACTCCCGGAGGCAACGTAGTCCGTTGCCGCCGGGCTCCAGCCCTGAAGGGGGCACCTGGTTCAAACACTGTCCCCCTACCATGCCCTTCCTGCCATCGCTTCCATAAAAGAGCTACCCACTGAGCGGAGGTGGAGCGCCGATCAGCATCAGCGCGGCGCTCTGCCTCTGTGACTGTCGGCTGTGCTGTGTGTGTGATCGCGGAGGACCGCGACCTGACAGCAGACTGAGCATTGATTGAGGAGCCGGCTTGCCGTGCAAACTGAGGATGCACACAAAGAGGAATCAAGGAGGGGGGCTTTGTCATTTATAATAATTTACCCCGTAGCTCAGCAGCAAGCCTGCCCCTTCTGTCACCAGGAGTCCCCAGCAGCCACAGGCAGATTGGCTGGCCCCAGGACACATCACCGGGGCTTCCTCCAGCAGCTTAATATACACTTGCGGTTGCGGGTGGTTGGCCACTCCCCTGGGACCAGCGGCCGCCTCAGCTGTTCTAATCCCGGATGTCCGACAGAGGGTTCTGAGCTGCAGGTGCTGCGCATCACGTTACAGGAAGCCCAGCATGGGACACAGGAGGCCGTGGGCAACGGGGCTGGCGCTGCTGCTTCTTCTGCAGGTCAGTCACTGTCTACTTGCCTTGTGTACATCTGCAGGTTACAGCTCCAGCCTCATGTTCTGCGAAATGCTGCACCCCAGACCTCTCACCTGCTGGCCCGTGACTGCTCCCTATGCCCCCTGACTGCTCCCTATGCCCCATGACTGCTCTATGCGCCCTGACTACTCACTATGCCCCAATGACTGCTCGCTATGCCCCCTAACAGCTCCTTATTCCCCTGACTGCTCCGTATGCCCCCTGACTGCTCCCTATGCCCCCTGACTGCTCCCTATGCCCCATGACTGCTCTCTATGTCCTCTGACTGCTTCCTAAGCCCTCTGACTGCTTTCTATGCCCCTGACTGCCCTTTATGCCCCCTGACTTCCCCTATTCCCCTGGCCGCTCCCTATGCTCCCTGACTGTCCTTTATGCCCCTAGACTGGCCCTATACCCCCTGACTGCTTCCTATGCCCCCTGATTGCTCCCTATTTCCCTGGCATACCCCTGACTGCTCCTTATGCCCCCTGAATGCTCCCTATGCCCCCTGACTGCTCCCTATGTTTTTGAAACACTGGCTTCTGAGTCCACCTTATGGCCTCTGACTGATCCCTATGCCTGGGACCGATCCCTATGCCCCTGACCGATCCCTGTGCCCCTGACACACCTTTGACTGCTCCCTATGTCTCTGAGGCACTGGCTTCTGACTGCACCAGATGTCCCCTTTTCCTGCACCTCAGACCTAGCAGGAAAACTGCCTGACAGCCTCTCCCTCACTGCCTGTCATCCTCTCTGTAGCGTCATCCGCTGCCTCTCCAAGTATCCCACTCCCTGTCACCCAATGCCACTCTGTCGCCGACTATCTATCCATGTCACCTCTCTCTTGCTTGTCAGCCTCTTCCTGTCATGCAGTGCCTCTCCCCATAATCCTTTACATCATCCACAGCCTCCCCCTGGTGTTATCCACTGCATCCCCCTGTCATCTATTCCCTGGTATCCCCCACTGCCTCTCCCTGGCATCACCGACTGCCCCTCCATCTCCCACTATCTCTCCCTGTCAGTTCTCCCTGTCATTCACTGCCTCACCCTGTCATCCTCTACATCACCCACTGTCTCTCCCTTGGGTTACCCACTGTATCGCGGTGAGAGCATGATGAATACGAGGGCACTGGGGGAAAGGGGACATGGCTCATGTGGGGGGGGGGGTGAGAATGACATGGCTCACATGGGGAAAGGGGTGGACATTGCTAACACACACTGGGGAAAGGAGGATATAGCTCACACAGGGGAAGGGGCGAAATAGCTCGCAAAAGGGGTTAGGAGGACATGGCTCACACAGGAGAAGGGGCAGCATATCTCACACATGTGAAGGGAGATGTGACTCACAAAAGAGGGAAGGGGTGATATCACTCACACAGGGCAAGGGGGGAACATGGCTCACACAGGGGGAAGGGGGACATTGCTCACACACGGACCAGGGGAAGGTGTTATATGGCTCTCACAGGGGGAAGGAATGGGACATGGCTCACACAGGGGCCAAGGGAGGGGGGACAACACAGGGGCTGCTAGTTATAATAAAAGGGAGAGACCTGCCAAGCAGTCATGTGAGGGACGCCACAGCCTCAGACATACAATAATTGAGTTTGTATGTCTTAATTTTCCTATCAGTGCTGATGTGTGTGTTATTTTTCCTATCGGCGCCATTGTGTTTGTTATTTTTTTATGTGAAGCCAATGTGTTTTATTATTTTTGCTGTAGTGGCCTATTTTTTCCCATTATTTTCACTGTGGTGGCCTGTTTATTTTTGTTCACTGTGGTGTCCTACAGTTTATGCTGTATTATTTTCCTGAGATGGCCTATGTTCTGTATTATTTTGCTATCAGTGCCGATGTGTTTTATTATTTTCCTACAGGGGCTTATGTTCTTTTTGTGGTGGCCTATGTGCTTTATTTTATATCAGTGCCAATGTGTGTGTTTTTTTTCTCTTTGTGCCAAAGTGTGTCTCTGTGTTATTTAACTACACTGCTCAAAAAAATAAAGGGAACACTTAAACAACACAATGTAACTCCAAGTCAATCACACTTCTGTGAAATCAAACTGTCCACTTAGAAAGCAACACTGATTGACAATCAATTTCACATGCGCTTGTGCAAATGAAATAGACAACAGGTGGAAATTATAGGCAATTAGCAAGACACCCCCAATAAAGGAGTTGTTCTGCAGGTGGTGACCACAGACCACTTCTCAGCTCCTATGCTTTCTGGCTGATCTTTTGGTCACTTTTGAAAGCTGGCGGTGCTTTCACTCTAGTGGTAGCATGAGACGGAATCTACAACCCACACAAGTGGCTCAGATAGTGCAGCTCATCCAGGATGGCACATCAGTGCGAGCTGTGGCAAGGTTTGCTGTGTCTGTCAGCGTAGTGTCCAGAGCATGGAGGCGCTACCAGGAGACAGGCCAGTACATCAGGAGACGTGGAGGAGGCCATAGGAGGGCAACAACCCAGCAGCAGGACCGCTACCTCCGCCTTTGTTCAATGAGGAACAGGAGGAGCACTGCCAAAGCCCTGCAAAATGACCTCCAGCAAGCCACAAATGTGCATGTGTCTACTCAAACGATCAGAAACAGACTCCATGAGGGTTGTATGAGGGCCCGACGTCCACAGGTGGGGGTTGTGCTTACAGCCCAACACCGTGCAGGACGTTTGGTATTTGCCAGAGAACACCAAGATTGGCAAATTCGCCACTGGCGCCATGTGCTCTTCACAGATGAAAGCAGGTTCTCACTGAGCATATGTGACAGACGTGACAGAGTCTGGAGATGCCAAGGAGAACGTTCTGCTGCCTGCAACATCCTCCAGCATGACCGGTTTGGCAGTGGGTCAGTAATGGTGTGGGGTGGCATTTCTTTGGGGGGCCGCACAGCCCTCCATGTGCTCGCCAGAGGTAGCCTGACTGCCATTAGGTACCGAGATGAGATCCTCAGACCCCTTGTGAGACCATATGCTGGTGCAGTTGGCTCTGGGTTCCTCCTAATGCAAGACAATGCTAGACCTCATGTGGCTGGAGTGTGTCAGCAGTTCCTGCAAGACGAAGGCATTGATGCTATGGACTGGCCCGCCCGTTCCCCAGACCTGAATCCAATTGAGCACATCTGGGACATCATGTCTCGCTCCATCCACCAACGCCACGTTGCACCACAGACTGTCCAGAAGTTGGCGGATGCTTTAGTCCAGGTCTGGGAGGAGATCCCTCAGGAGACCATCTGCCACCTCATCAGGAGCATGCCCAGGCATTGTAGGGAGGTCATACAGGCACGTGGAGGCCACACACACTACTGAGCCTCATTTTGACTTGTTTTAAGGACATTACATCAAAGTTGGATCAGCCTGTAGTGTGTTTTCCACTTTAATTTTGAGTGTGACTCCAAATCCAGACCTCCACGGGTTAATAAATTTGATTTCCATTGATAATTTTTGTGTGATTTTGTTGTCAGCACATTCAACTATGTAAAGAACAAAGTATTTAATAAGAATATTTCATTCATTCAGATCTAGGATGTGTTATTTTAGTGTTCCCTTTATTTTTTTGAGCAGTGTACAATGGGGTCTGCAATGTAGTGTAGGATACAATGGGGTCAGTAATGTATTGTAGGATACAGAGTGGTCAATAATTTAGTGTAGGGTGTAAATGGGTCAATAGTTTAGTGTATAGAGGTGTCGGTGATTTATTGTAAGGTATAGAGGGGTCGGTGATGTGGTGGCGGGTATAAAGGAGTCAGTTAAAATACAATTTTTTTGAGGGGGGCACAGCATTTTATCTTGCCTCCGGGCAACTGGGATGAAGTTACGCCACTGAAAATCATTCTAGATTTTAGACAAAGGAATAAAATACTTTCCCCAAACACTGTACTATGTATGTATGATTGTGACATATTGCAACATGAAATCGATTGGTCAAGAAATATACAGTTGAAATGAACTTGAAAATCCATCATACATATTCTCTCTAGAGTATACACAGCTTGAGAGTCAAAATAATTGACCTTTCCTGTCAGCCAAAAAAATCTATAAAACAACAAGGGACAAAATATCAGAATATAGAAGGAACTATTTTCTATATATGAAGTAGCTTATAAAAAAAGTATGGACTTGGACTAATAATTTCTCAATATTACATATAATGATTCATTTTTTGCTTTAAATAAATATTTGAATTCAATGGTATAAGAATGTATATTAAAGTTAATGCACAATGGTCACATCTTTATTTATTGTATGAAATGTATATAATAGCAATAACTGGAATGAACAAAAATACTGTATACTGTAGTACACTCCATTACGTCAAAATTGGGCAGTATAGTTGCTGATAAAATAACCTTCTTTGAGCATCACTGCCTAACTAGAAAATAAAACAATCTCCTAAGATTTACTCAATGTGTCATGTACACTATTTTTAGCTTTCACATTTATTATTGCCCAAAGGTTTTAGTATTCCTCATTTCTTTTAATAATGACAATTTGGTACGTGAAATTTAGGAGCAGTTTAATTTAGATTGCCCAGAGCCACTGGGTCTTTGTATATTTTTATCTACACTGCTCTGAAGCCAAATAAATGTACATAACATTGTATTGCTGTTTTTAGTCAGATACTCTGGCTTAGGTTAAATTAATTACACTCAATAATTAGCAATTTCAAAGTGAATAATAAAACTTTAAAAAAAGTATAAATCAAAATCTAGCTCCCATCTTGTTCCATAATTTATCCCTATAACTCTACTGATTATATCGAAATATTTTAAAAACACTGGGATGCAATGTCTGTACTACATTAGACATAAGAAAACCAACATGTAAGAGCATTTTGCATCAATTTCAATAAAAAAAAAATTAATTGGTAAAAAGGAGGACTGATCTGAATGGGAAGTAGTTATGTGACCGGTGGTCAGGAGGCCGCCGTTCACAATACCGGTATCTACATCCTGCACCCTCACAATCCCGACAGTTGACATGCCGACTAACAGGGATAATTTCCACTCGTGTGTGTCCACAACACCCATAGAGGGGGAATAGTACCTTTGGCGAGCATAGCTCACCACCGAGCCCGCAGCTTGGCGAGTGCAGCAAGCCTGCAAGGGGCTCAGTTGCACTCACCCCCCTGCCAGGAATCTCAATGCCGGGATCCCATCGTTGGTATGGTGACCGGCGGCCTCCTGACCGCCGGTCATGCGATACCAACCCACTGAAAAGGTTCAACAGCAGAAAAACTATCTCTGCAGAATCAGACCTATTACTGTCAAGAAAAACTAAATATACCAATCAGTGCAATGGCCACAATTAGACAATTGCATAACTCAATAATTGCAGACTGTAGACACTGATATACTGATTATTTCTGAGTGCATAAAGCACAAAGGGCATCTCATATAAGATCAATCATCACACATATACTCATATATTACTGTCTAAACATATCAGTAACAAATTGGATTAGATTTATTAGTTTTCTGATTAGTTTGTGCACAACATCAATCACATGCTCAAACTATCCAGCATATCAATATTTAAAATAATGGTAGAAACTAAAAATTACACCCAGTATACCGAGCAAGAAATGTGCTATTGTCTATACCCACATGATAAGAAAAGATTTTCCAAATTGCACATAGCATACAAGAGAGGTGATACTGTATATTACATATATTATATATATGTATATATATACATATTTATATTTATATATATATATATATATATATATATATATAGTCTGGGTTCGTGTGACTGATGCACCATGCCGATGCTGGGATCCCGGCTTTTAGATGCCCGGCAAGGCATCTATTCCCACTCTATGGGGCAGATAAATTAAGCCTGGAGAAAATATAAGGAAGAGATAAACCAGTGATGTGTTCAAGGTGATAAACGCACCAGCCAATCAGCTCCTAACTGTTAATTTACATATTGGAGCTGATTGGCTGGTGCATTTATCACCTTGCAATTATCACTGGTTCATCACTTCCTTATGCCTTCTCCAGGTTAATACATCTGCCCCAATGGGTGTTGTGGATGGCCACAAGTGGGAATAGTCTCTGCTAGTCGGCTTGCTGACGGTTGGGATTGTGAGGGGGTGGAATCCCAGTGTCAGTATTGTGACCAGCAGTCTCCTGATTCCCGGTCACATAACTACATCCCATATATATATATATATATATATATATATATACATATACAGAGAACCCTTCACTGTCCTTGGCAGCTTCATTCACCTTAATGCTTTAGTATACATCTGAATAAATAGGTAAAAACCAGGTAAGCATAAGTGTGGCAGGTAAGCTTTAAACCAGGTAAGCACATTTTCCCCCATGAGACAGCAGTAGCAGGTCCTTAAAAAATCTATGTGATATTTTATGAAATAGAGTAGGACTTGCAGTGAAATGGGGTCCCATGGAGTGGGCCGCAAGCTTACATGCATTTTACAATTCATAAACCAAAACCCCATTGTTTATTCAGATTTATACTAAAGCATTAAGGTGAATCAAGCTGCCAAGGAGAGTGCAGGGATCTCTGTATATGTATAATTGAGTTTGGTGGTCACAGCCCAACGCACCCCAACCTAGGTGTGGGGAGTATGTGAGTGCACCCCTCCCCTGGGAATGGCGAGTGCAGTGGATCCTCGTGTTTGTATATATATATATATATATATATATATATATATATATACACAGTACAAATAAATATATATATATATATATATATATATATATATAAAACATAGATTAAACATGCATGTTTATTTAGAAAACATATTAAGCACAGAATTCCACCCTACAGGTTTGTTGACTTTAGAATTTCAATAAAATTTTTTACCATCTATTCAGAATTAAACCCGCACCAAATTATTTAAAAAAAAAACTACAAAAATAAATACCCAACTCCTCAAAATTAAACAGTTACCATTGACTAGTTCAAGAATGCCTCACTAGTGCTGACAGGGTATGAGAAAGCCAAAAAAGAGTATAGCACTGCCAACGAATCTTGGAAGACAAATCTAACAATTAGCATAGATTTATTAAATTACAGACCTGGAGTCTGGGCATGCTCCTCTTCTTGCAGTACTGAAGTTCACCATCAGAAGGCCATCAGTAAGTAGCACCAATCCTTACTGGCAGTATAAGATCTTCAGCTTCCCAGTGTGGCATGCATAGTGATTTAGTTACACTTTATTGTACACAATATAATACATAAAACAATCCTCAATCAAGTCGCCCTTACTTTCAAAATGTTTTCCAATTAATATTACACCCTCTCCAATACATTTCATAGACCAAAAAGTAATATGAATCCTTTCATAATTACTCAAGTTACACTACTGGTACATACTGTAGTTCAAAATTAATATAGAATTTTACGGAGTTCACAAATAAAACTAGTGCAAGCCTCCCGACCAAAATTGTATTCATAACCCTTCTCTGTAAATAGTTAGTACTCTACCTTCCAGTGTCCAGTTGCTCTCTGAGTGGGTACAAAGTTAAAATGCTAATAGGATGGTGGGCAGTTAGCTGGAAGTAAATAAGTAACACATTGCAACTCCTGATATCAACCCAGTTAAGAGGGTTTTCAAACCCAAATAACAAGAAATACTTATCTGCTTTCTTATGGAGTCCTCTTTAATTTTGTTAGAATCACACAACTGTTCTGCAATTGGTCACTATTTTACTTCAATTATATATATATATATGTATATGTATATATATATATGAAAAAAAGGATTAATAATGCACCACATGTGATGAGAACAAACGTATCAGATATGTTCATGGATTGTAACAGTACATTAATAGACACTCCCCACTAGAAAATAAGAGGCATCAGCTGTTTCCCTCAAATATAACAGAGATGGCAATTTCCCTGCAATATGAAATTGGTAGAAATGGGATGAGGGGTATATAGCGACCGCTGGTGTCTGCGATAATAGTAAAAGCCTAAAATATCAGATGGGTATGTTAAAAATATAAATGCAATTTATTGACAAAAAATATAAAAATATACAAATACTGAAAAAATGGACAAACACATACACAACTGCACTATATTAAATAGGTAAAAAAGGTTATTCCTTATCTGGGTATGAGGTCAGCAAGGTCTCCCAATGTGTTTCGTCATATGGACTTCATCAAGGGGTTCATATGATGAAACGCGTTGGGAGACATTGCTGACCTCATACCCAGATGAGGAATAACCTTTTTTACCTATTTAATATAGTGCAGTTGTGTATGTATGTTTGTCCCATTTTTTCAGTATTTGTATAATTTTATATTTTTTTGTCAATAAATTGCATTTATATTTTTAACATACCCATCTGGTATTTTAGTCTTTTACTATTATAGCAGACACCAGCGGTCGCTATATACCCCTCATCCCATTTCTGCCAATAAATATATATATATATATATATATATATACAATTCTCCTCCAGCCGGCACTCCGCAGTTACCTCCGCTATGCTGCACCTGGTACCCGTCCCGGCTAATGTATTTAGCCACTTACACTCCACTGTCTGGCGGCACTCCCTGGGCTGAAATAAATTCTCCACAACGTGTATTACATCAACGTTTCAAAGTTTTACTTTGTCTTCAGGACAAACTGAAACATTCAGTAAAACTTTGAAACGTTGATGTAATACACGTTGTGGAGAATTTATTTCAGCCCAGGGAGTGCCGCCAGACAGTGGAGTATATATATATATATATATATATATATATATATATAATACCAATGACTCATCACAAACTCTCCTGAACCATAAGGACTAGGAACTTGAAATTTGGACAGTAGCTTGCTTTTGTGATGTAGGCACCCACTAATAAGGGTTTTTCAAAATTCCACTCACAAAGGGGTTAAAAGGGTGAGATAATTCACCCCTTGCAGAGGAGAGTTAAGACAGCCCACCCAGCTGGGGCTATAAAGAATGCATGGTGCTGGCAATACCAAATCGCAGAGGGAGGAGTACATCCTGGACTTCCTTGCAGTAGCAGTTGCAGAGCACTCCATTATTCAAATAGGGGAACCACATCAACTACCACCCCTAAACACTGTCAAACATTGCAGAGTGTGGGTTCCCTATTTGAATAATGGACTGCTCTGCAACTGCCACTGGCAAGGAAGTCCAGCATTATGGTTCAGGAGATTTTGTGATGAGTCAGTGGTAATTGCTATATATATATATATATATATATATATAGATATAGATATAGATATAGATATATATATATCTATATCTGTATATACCGCAACTACCACCTGGGTGGAAGGTGCACTCACGCCCAGAAATCAGTCTCTGAGATCACTTGTAGGTTCAATTTATTTTAATCAGGTTCACTGCTGATGCCGTTTTTCATCGACGTTTCGGTCCATATAAGGACCTTTATCAAGACTGGCACTTAAAACACCTAAACAATCGGAAACAATTAAAATCAATGTGTATAAAAAACCAGATTATCAACACCAACACCACCAGTGCCTCCCAGGCCCTAAAGACTGTCACCAAGCAGCATAAACATGCTTTAATGGAAAAAACTCAATCCATGTGTGATTTAGAGACGCCTCCACCCTCAGATTTCACCTCACACAGAGTAGATACTTCATCTCAACAAACAATTACCTGGACAACACACTAGGTCATACTGATGTGATAGATTGCTTCTTCAACACATTGAAGATGCTATAATAATAAAAATTATGGCCTATTACAAGTCACTGAATAGTGTAAGACCAACACCTGGGGCCACCCAATAAGAATCATACCTGATAGTTTATTAAAACAACGAATGGCAGCTGAGGGCTCAATGCATATTTCCAACACTAGATCTGCAATTGAAAGGCAAAGAAAAAAATGACCACCAACCGTAATCCTATGTCAGAAGATAGCTGCAAGAGAACCATACTCACTGTTCAAGTGTCCAGAGCCAAATGAAAGCTGCATATTGTTCAGCCTCAGCTGACAGCTATTTAAGGGTCAGCCACAGGAAGTGCCACTTAAAGTGATTAACAATTACTAAACCACGCTGCAGAAAAACTACTGCTCAAAAATCGAAACCAGACCCGCTGGACAAGTACTATATAGCCTAGGGATCAGGTTGTATATGTATCGCTACAATAAGCAAGTTAGATATAAGTGAAAGTTTATAGTTACTGGGGCACACGCCGGAGACGCGACTTCTGCGTTCCACCGGCAGGAAGTCCCTGCGTTCCACTAGGCGGAAGTGCCGCTACTCGGCTCGCAGACGAACCGAATCGTAGTTATATAAATGTATGTAACTAGATGAGATGTACTGACAATAGGCAACATTCACCAGGGTCGAGAACTCAGCTATAAAGCCCACACGTAACCTTTAAAGAACGTGTGGATCATGACTAAGATCCGCTTTACCGGAAGTGACATCATTACCTATACTGGGCTTACCAGTGGGGTGTGAAGGCTGTCAATCACCAAAAAACGTCATGTGCACAATTCTGACAACAATTAGATAGTAAGAGAGCCCAGGAGCTAATGATCTCACTCACCCTGTATATCTGTATATATATATATATATATTTCAGATATAAGTACTTGACCAACCTATTTCCAGTCAGGAGAGGATAGTGTCTTAATTGTCAGAGGTTAACCTGTTACTTAAACTAAACATTGCCAAACCTCTCAGAGAGCAATAGGAGGAAAAGAGACATACTGTAGATATTTTGACTCTTAAATGCATTAAAGGAAAGCTTAATAGTCAGCAACTGCTTATCTTCTGTGTAAAGGGTACCGACAGCTCTCCCAGTGACCCTAAGTGTAGTGCAAAAATCTTTACCTTTTTACCTCAAAGGAGAGTTAGAAGCTAAGAAAGGAGACCTAGGGCCCTTTGGAATAGAGTTAGCCCACCCCAAAAACCTAACATATTTAACATACAGCGGGCGGAGCTTAGCCTGTTGTCCCAGCATTTACAGCACTGAGCAGGGCAGCATCAAGAGTAGGATGGGGTAGAGAAGGAGGCGGATTATTCTCCTCAATGCCTTCCTTTTGACCTCATCAATCTGGGGAAGGCCTGCCTGACCAAGATTGGCAACGGCGGGCAGAGTATGTCCTGTTGTAAGTCTAATTAGTTTACCAGGAAGTCCTTCAAAATTAAAGTTATACACACACAAATACTAGAAATTCCATAGCAAAGCATGGGTATTCAGCTAGTATATATATATATATATATATATATATATATATATATATATGAAAGCCCTCACTCACTAACTGACTCATCACTAATTTTCTTACTTCCCGATATGTTAGGAAGCTGAAATGTAACATAGGTAGTTTTCAGGTGGGAAATAGGAAACAACGTAATTAGAATTTTAATAAACTTTCCCTAAGAGGATTAAAAGGGGGGGTTGACAAAATAACCTCATTACTGATGCAAGGCTTGCGTTGTGTGAATGATAACGCCCAAATGGACAATCAAAATTTGGATTGCACCTCCATTGGGAAGAATTTAACAAACTACAAAAATGATCCTGCTGTTGGCAGAGTGTTGCGGTGTTTGATAGTAATGTTAATCGACACAATTGATAATAAACCAGCGTTCTGGTTAACTAACATACAAAGTAGAGATGTGCGGTGGGCACTTTTCATGTTTTGTGCTTTGGTTTTGGTTCTAATTCCTCGCTCGTGTTTTGGTTTTGCCAAAACCACCCTTTCGTGTTTTGGTTTTGGATCTGGATGATTTTTTTTTTTAAAAAAAAACATAAAAACAGCTAAAATCACATAATTTGTGGTCAATTTTGATCCTACAGTAATATTAACCTCAATAACATTAATTTACACTCATATGCAGTCTATTCTGAACACCTCGCACCTCACAATATTGTTTTTAGGCCAAAAGGTTGCATCGAGGTGGCTGTATGACTAAGCTAAGTGGCACAAGTGTGCGGCACAAACACATGGACCATCTAGGAGTGGCACTGCAGTGTCAGACAGGATGTCAGATTTTAAAAAATAGGCCCCAAACAGCACATGATGCAAATAAGAAAAGAGGTGCACCAAGGTTGCTGTAGGACTAAGCTAAGCGACACAACCAGCTGGCCCTTCTAGTACTGGCATGAATATCGAAAGTGGCCCGCAATTTTTAAGTCCACTGACAGCATCTCCTGCATGCCCCTGTCATTTTTCAAAAATTCTGCAATTGGTGGACTTATACGGCAGTACCCCTGGACTAATACAGCAGTACCTCTGGACTTAAATGGCAGTGTCACACAGGATGACACTTTAAAAAACCATGCCCCAAACAGCACATGATGCAAAGATGAAAAAGAGGTGCTTCATGTGTGCTGTATGAATAAGCTAAGCGACACAAGTGTGCGGCACAAACACCTAGCCTATCTAGAAGTGGAACTGCAGTGTCAGACAGGAAGGCAGATATAAAAAAGGCCCCAAACAGCACATCATGCAAAGATGAAAAAGAGGTGCAATGAGGTAGCTGTATGACTAAGCTAAGTGACAGAAACAATTGTCCCATCTAGGAGAGGTATTGCAGTGTGAGACAGGATGGCACTTAAAGAACATAGTACCCAAACAGCACATCATGCCAAGAAGTAAAAGAGAGCAATGAGGTAGCTGTATGACTAAGCTAAGCGACACAAGTGTGTGGCACAAACACCTGGCCCATCTAGGGTTGGCACTGCAGTCCCACTGCACTAATTGCAGATACCGGACGCCTAAGTTATCTGCTTTGCAACAGGGTATATATATATATATATATATATATATATATGGCAGTATCACTGGAATTATTTGGTAGTATCACTGGACATATACGGCAGGATCACTGGAATTATACGGCAGGATCACTGGAATTATACGGCAGATCACTGGAATTATACGCCAGTACCCCTGGAATTATACGGCAGGATCAATGGAATTATTCGGCAGTACCACTGGACATATACGGCAGTATCAATGGACATATATGGCAGTACCACTGTAATTATACGGCAGGATCACTGGATTTATACAGCAGTACCGCTGGACATATATGACAGTATCAATGGACATATACAGCAGTATCACTGGACATATACGGCAGTATCACTGGATTGTACTTATACGCCAGTACCACTGTAAATATATGGCAGGATCAATGGAACTATACGGCAGTATCACTGGAATTATACGGCAGGATCACTGGAATTATACGGCAGGATCACTGGAATTACATGGCAGGATCACTGGACTTATACGTCAGGATCACTGGATTTATACAGCAGTACCGCTGGACATATGCGGCAGCATCAATGGACATATATGGCAGTATCACTGGACATATACGGCAGTATCAATGGACATATACAGCAGAATCACTGGAAATATACGGCACTATCACTGGACCATACTTATATGCCAGTACCACTGTAATTATACGGCAGGATCACTGGCATTATAAGGCAGGATCACTGGAATTATATGGCAGGATCATTGTAATTATATGGCAGGATCACTAGAATTATATGGCAGGATCACTGTAATTATACGGCAGTATCACTGGACATATACGGCAGTATCACTGGACTGTCCCTATACGCCAGTACCACTGGAATTATACGGCAGGATCATGGGAATTAAACGGAAGGATCACTGGAATTATATGGCAGGATCACTGGAATTATACGGCAGGATCACTGGATTTATACGGCAGGATCACTGGAATTATACGGCAGTATCACAGGAATTATACGCCAGTATCACAGGAATTATACGCCAGTATCACAGGAATTATACGGCAATATCACTGGAATTATACGGCAGTATCACAGGAATTATACGGCAATATCACTGGAATTATACGTCAGTATCACGGGAATTATACGGCAGTATCAAAGGAATTATACAGCAATATCACTGGAATTATACTGCAGTATCACGGGAATTATACGGCAGTATCACAGGAATTATTTAGCAATATCACTGGAATTATACGCCAGTACCACAGGAATTATACGCCAGTATCACAGGAATTATACTCCAATAACACTGGATACATGGCACCAGAGGACACCACCACTGTGACTGGTCACTGGACTGATACTGCACAAGACACTACCCCTGGTCTGATGCAGGACAACACAGCACCACTGAAAGGGACTTATACAGCTACACTGGATATATGGCAGCAGAGGACACCACCACTGTGACTGGTCACTGGACTGATGCTGCACAAGACACTACCCCTGGTCTGATGCAAGACAACACAGCAAAACTGCAAGGGACTTATACAGCAGCACTGGGGACATATAGCAGCAGAGGACACCACCACTGTGACTGGCTGGACTGATGCAGCATAAGACACTACACTGGACTGAGCAGCACAAGACAGCACTAGAATCGCCACCCCACTTTCCCGCTCACACAGACACTGAGGACGGAGACACGTCCTCTCACTCCACTCTCCTAGATTGGAGTGAAAATGGCGGCAACGCGCGGGTCCTTACATGGGATCCAAACCCTGCAAGAATCTGACAGCAGGATGATGACGTTTTGCCTCGTTCTGGTTTCCGAGTCAGGCGGGAAATCCCGAGCCTGACACGGATCTGTACTCGGGTAGGGATGTTCGGTAGGGTTCGGATCTCAGCGATCCGAACCCGCTCATCTCTAATACAAAGACAACACTTGTTAATGCGAGAGATGTTCTGCTGCAGCAGTAACTCATTCATATATATATATAAAACAGGCTGGTACAGTGAAAGTGCGGTACTTATCGCTATACGTCATGTGGCTGTGGTAAGGTAGTGACTCTGACAGTATGAGCTGGAAGGCTGCACATCCATGCAGACAGACTCCCATTGGAAGGAACACACACCGCCCTTTGCTCCCCTTTCCACTCAGGCAGTGCGACACACGCTACAGGAGGAACCGTCTCTCTCTGTCTCCACTGCAGGAGGAACTGTCTCTCCCTCTCCACTGTAGGAGGAACTGTGTCATCATTCTCCACTTCCATGATGCTCCAGCACTAGAGGGTAAACACTAGAGGATGCGCACCCAGTGTAATGTATGCACAGGAGACAAGGTACTGAGTGCACTATACTCCAACACCTGTCACTTTTTACCATATCTGGTACGGTGCTCCTCAGGTAACACCAAGAACCATGGATTAATATTTACTTACATAAAGACGTCTCAAATTTACATCTCTACAGATTTACCACATTTTTAACACTCATTTATATTTACAAGCATGAAAATGAGAAACTCCCATGCGAAGAACGGGTAGAACAGCTAGTGTTCTGATATTTACAAGAAATTTTATATAATTTTTTTATGTGTTATCCCTAACAGATATTCTCAGAAGTTACTTCTTTATGCATGCAGCTAGTATTTAGTAATTTGTGCCATCATAGAGGATATGGGGATAATTTGTGGGGAGTTTACGTGTTCTGCTCATGTTCAAGTAGATTTCCCCCCATACTCCAAAAACCTAATGTAATAGTCCTCTGATG
Organism: Pseudophryne corroboree; assembly: GCF_028390025.1. Taxonomy (NCBI): domain Eukaryota; kingdom Metazoa; phylum Chordata; class Amphibia; order Anura; family Myobatrachidae; genus Pseudophryne; species Pseudophryne corroboree. Next base: position 1,018,473,522 of record NC_086444.1, on the reverse strand, counting down.
AAATCTGAAGTAAGTATGAATATATTTTTTTGATAGATCATTTAGACTGTAATTATTACTGACATAAACTGACATATACTGTTGTGTAGGAATGATTGTATGAATAACTTTCTGTAGCACAGTACTTAAAATGCTTAATTTGCTAGTGCTATATAAATATTAATGATATTTACAATAATAATACTTAGAGTAGTGATAAATATTAATAATAATATTTTTAAATTGTGGTTATATGAGCAATTGCATACAATACTCGTACATGGATTCGGCATCTGCTGCCCCCGCTCACTGACACACCCTCTCCCCATCTTGTTATACTTACACCTGTTCCCAGTCCACTCCTAACTGTGGCATGCAACAACTTGGCTCCCACCCCGCGCGTTAGGTGTGTCATGCGTGCACACAGCTGTGATGACACTATCTACAGCAGCAGCATGTACAGTGTGTTGAAGTATAAACAGTCACAATGGTGAGGTCATGGTGTCCATGCTATGAATTAATCTGTGATTCTAATAGTGTTCTTTAATATCCCCCCACTAGTCTATTTCATGTAACCCTGTAACATACATGTAAAATATATGTTTGTAGGTCATACAGCTAGGAACAAGAACTCAGTGCTAAGCAGTATGTATACAGTATCATGTATATCATCTATTTGGTTAAGAGAAGCAATTGCAATATTTTAAAACTTACAAGGCTAATATGATTGTGAACCTACAGTTCTCCTATTGGCTGTATAACAGGGCAGCCAATTTGAGAAAAGTAAGCACTGGATGCACTCACCTTTCATTTTTGCAGATTCAGGGCCCTTTCCATATCTGACATGATGATTTAGATGACTATAATCAATTACCTTACTGGTTGCAGAGCTTTCAACCAGCTAGGCCTACATTTTTAGCTACACCACAGTTTATCATGGCAAGACTCTCTACTACCAACTACAGAGCTGGTATTACCTGGGGGTATCACATGCTGTTAAAATGGTCTCAAAATATATAAACTTCCTGTCCAATTAAAATTGAGTCTGTTTGATGTAGTAATCATGCTGAAATGTTTTTTTAAACTGCTGCAGACTTTGCACGTGACTCCTTATAGTCAAATATTAAGTACTGTTGGAGAAACTGTGGTCAAGTAGGCACGGCGACAGGGGGATCAAAGGGGATACTATACCAGGCCCCGAGGTTCAGAGGGGCCCCGAGGATTAGGCAGGGCCATCTCTTCCTATGGGTTTAGTGTCCAAGATTCTAAGGGCCCGTAGCAGATTTAGCTCCCCCCTGGACCCAGAGTCGACAGCTTTTAGCATACCCTAAACTCCCCCTCCCCACACACCTTGTGGACTGTCCTGTTTAGTCACGGTGCAGCTGCCTGACAATCTTTGCCATGAAGTCCTGGTGCTGAATCATGCATCTGTTCCCTGTCACCGGTGAGTAGTCACAATGTGTCACGAACCGATCACTCACCTCTGCGGGTTCTGGGGTCCGTACGTTGCCGGTGCGGTTGCTCGCGGTGCTGTGCGGCCATGTGGGGACGCGGCGTGGTCAGCGGCAGAGGTGATGCAGATTCTGGGAGCTGGAAGTGCGGAGACCAAATGGACAAAATCAGCACCTGAGAGCACTTGTAAAACACCTGTGGGTAAGTGTTAGCCAATTCCGTGCTTGTGCTGCCTTTAAGTAGGCTGGGATTATGTTACTCTGAGCCAGTGCTATGTTGTAGTTACTCTGTACCCTAGCTCTGTGCTCTCTCTGTGGTTTTCTGTGTGATTGCAGTGGTCCAGATATTGCTTCCGCTCCCAGAGGTCTGCCTGTAGCCTTCACTGCAAAAGATCCACCAGCTCCCAGCTGTGCTGTCAGTCAATCGCTCCCCCAGTGGCAACAAGTTGATTTCCAGAGTCATGTGAGAGGTTACCCTGTCTGCCTGCTTCAATCACACAGCCTTGGAAGATTCTACTAAACTCATGTGCTCATTCAATTAGCTCTCAGTTTAACTCATTCTGCACCATTGTCGTCTGTTGCAGTTTCACAGTGCTTCAAGTGTTATCTTCAACTTGCAAGTATTCTATTCAGTATTGTATTTTCATTATTGCTGCAGTCAAGGACAATTCTTCACAACCTTCCAGTTTAACCTTTAAGATTCAGTACAAGTCTCTACAGTTATTCATTTATGTTTACAAAATCCAGTTAACACTCCTTACAGTGTGGCACCAGTTATTGCTTCATTTGGACAATTTTTCACAAGCCTGCTTAAACTCAGTTGTATGAACATTTCTTCAATGCATCTTTAAGACTGTTCCTGCTTATCGTTATACCATTCATTGCAATATGTCAGTATATATATGGTGACTAATAATTGTCATTTAACTCCTTACTGGAATTGTTGCCTTTAATAAAATATGAAACTGAACTTTATTCGTCCTCCCTGTTTTCACTAACCTCTGGCACCTACACCTTTGGTTGGTCCAGGGTTAACGGATTCACAAAAACACTTGGCCCTGACACAATGTCTCCCTAATGCGCCACTCAGCCTCCACAGCTCCCTGCTTCACCACCGCTGCCTCAGGGTTCACAGCAGTGTTGGCTCCTGCTCAAGCACTGCTCAGCAGCGGCCACCTTTGTTAGTGCCAGGCTATCCATCCTGTGCAGCGTAGCTCTCCTCTCTGGCAATCTATCTTTGGAGATCCCTGCAGTGCGATCTGCAGTCACCTGGACCACTTCCCGCTGACCACATGCATTTCCAGGCCTCCCTGACAGCAGCCTTGTAAAGTACTGTTCATGCAGATTCCCCCTTCAGCCGACATGGGATAGTCTTCTGCAATAAGCCCCAACAAAGTCCCTGCACTCACAACTGGCAGGGCTGTACCAATTTCCCATGTGTGTGTGGTACAGCATATTATGTATATGTCAGTGTTGAGAAGGGTTGATGGGGGGGCCCAGATATATCATTGTACAGGGCCCCAACATTTCTGTTGCCAGCCTTGCAAGTAGTAGATGTTCTTCATGTGTTTTGGGGCTTTCAGTCCTCAGACCTTGTTGGGAGAGGTGTTCTCACTGATCTAACAGGTCACTAGGGTGCAAGTGATCCCTTACCTGTTGTTTTTTTACCTAGTGCTTTTTCATTTATACCATGGAGAAATTAACTCTGGAGACCACTACTGTATGTGATGGGGCATATCCTAATAGCAACTAAAATGCCAGTTCGACCACACTGACATGCCATCTCCATCCCTAGTCTGGTATCCATTGAGTGGAAGGTGCATAAACAATCTGTACCAGTTGATTGTAGTTACTCCACCTCTGCCTCTTCTACCTTGATGAAGTGGTTTGGCTGGAGCTACTATTGGAATCATAAGTGAAGGGATAGAGGTACTGAAGACTCTGTTAGCACTATTCTCCTTAGATTCTGTAGATGTTTTCAAAGTAGAAATAACATTCTGCTTACTATAACCTCTGGCAATACAGTGTGTGTAGAAAAACTGTGGGCCTTAAAGTAAAGATTTTTATGATTTGTCTTTAACTTTTGAATACTTACTTTGTACTCTGGGCTTTATTGTGTTCCTTACGTTTTTTCTATTCTCTAGACCATTACTTACATAACATTTTATAAATATCAATGCTGGGAGTGGGGGAGGGGAAGAAGAAGAGCACAGTACAATTCAGTGATTCTTCTTTACAATTTATCTTTATTCATTGAATTATTGGTGTACATATTTGTTGGTTTAGTAGTACAATGACATTGCTGATGTATAATATAAATTCTGGCTAGATGATACAGTTTCATCAATTCTTTTGCATGCCACTGTTTTATTGTCACCAGCAGTTTTAATGTTTTCTACACTTCAGAACAAATAAAAATACACATTTGGCTTCAGTCGACAAAACAGCCCCTCTTGGAGAGCCAAGTCCTGAGCGTCTTTTTCACTTAGAATATGCTTACAGTATTCACATAAATAAAACAACTGGAAGGGACAAAACTAATTTCCTAGCTTACACCTCATACCTCATACTCGAATTTCCTTTTGTCCCTATACTAAAAGCATACCCCAAACATGAATTGTTCCATACCCCATTAAAGATAAGACCTCATAACTATGGAGGAGACCCAACCAAAGTACTTTACTCCCCCTTCTTCCAGTCCCTCGAACCAGACCTTGAACCAAATTGGTGAATGACCAGACAATGCTACAGTACATATCCAATCTGAGTGTTTTATAAACACATCAGCTATGTGCATATGGCTCTAAAGCATCAGAATTGTCCAGGCATAGGGGGCAGATGCCATCCTGAACACTAGCTTACAGGAGCCGGAAAGAACTATTTGAGATAAAATTCTTCTGACAATCTAGTAGAAACACTGATCCTTCTGGTTTATTGTGTATTTATAAATGCCTTGAGATGATACTGGTACCAGAGCTATACTAATATATCAGTCTGAAATACTATATCAATGTAATTGGGCTTAACTCACAGCAATATGCAATATGGTGTTATTTCCTTATGCAGTCACTTGAGATAACACTATGGGAAAAATGTGGTGATAACCCATTTTTCTGCGTAGTCTCAAAAAAAATGGGTTCATCCCAGGGACGTGCATTGAGGTAAATGGCTCATGAGGCACTGGCTAGTACCAGAGCCAGACTTACATAAAATATATGAGACAACGGGTTCATTTACGCATTATACACAGGTGCAGCAGTATAAACTCCTGGAAATTTGGTGAGTTTTGATCAGAGATGTGCAGAAAAGATAGGGAGGTGAGGCACTGCCTCACCTGCCATAGAATTTTTACTCCAGAGTTTTGGCAATAAAAATTATTAGAATAATACAAAGAATATATTTCAAATACTTTGCATTTTTCATATACTTTATACAGTCAAAACTCTGTTGCAAATGTTAGTATGACAGAAAGGCTCTGCCTCACCTGCCTCACCCCACCACACATCACTGCTTCATCCCCTTACTCAATATGCAAGAAAAGGTATCTGTGGAGAAATCAGAGATTTCTACAATACATAGACATCTAATTGACTATACAATAATGCCACAGCCTTAGCCATCTATGGTGGCAAAGCCATCTTATTACTTACTGAGGATGGTTTTATGAGTACTTACAGTCCAAATTGCTTGCTTTTAAACCATCCTCTGAAGTTGCCATGGCAATGAATTACATTATGGGTTCTCACGGGCCACTCTGCACCAATAGCCTACACTTCCTTCTACTTAGCACATTTGCTGGTGAAAGAGGGGGGTCCTGCATTACACTGCACACAGCGTCTTCCTCTCTTAAACCTCCTCTGGTTCATTGCATTGATTACCTTCTACACTGGACTATTTGTCCCCTAATGTTGTCTTGTTCGACTTAGTATTGTCATTTAGCTGCAATCTGTATAATGCTGCATGAATATGAGAACCATCAGACAAACTGCTCCCAACAATCAGATCCCAGCAGCTAATCCCCTATCTTGGGTAATGGGTACAAACTTACTATATGGACACTGAGGTGTTTGGATTCCTCAACTCAAATTGGGACTCTGCTATTCATTCACCCCCTGTGTTAGTACTCAAACCTTTCCTCATTTTTTTTTTTCAGAAGAACATACTGTATTCTAACTCTTAAAAAAAGGGGCACATTAAATAATATTCATTTTCTAAGACTCAAGAATTATATTGATCTGTGTGATCACTGCTAACTTGGTTTAACATTCCTGAAGCAGCGTCTTTGTGCTCTTAACAACATGCAACGTGCAGAATGCTGAAAATAAGAACTTGCGACTTTTGCAAATCTCATGCACGTGTAACAGGTTTGCTCAGGAGCCATAACACATCTAGATCTTTGGAGGGAGTAACACCTCTCCAGTGACTTTTTTTTATACATTGGAACTCTAAGTGGTGATGCAGGATGTCTAAGTGCTGTGAAAAAGGACATTATAATACATATACACCTTTATTTTTAGATATCATGTACTGTTATTCAGACTGGAGTGCACAGGAATATGCAAACTCCCTAGTAGGGCTGTAACAAGGGGTGTGCTACCAGTGCTGCCGCCTAGGTGGTGGTACTGTTCTACAATGTGGTGTGCTGGTAGAGACATCTTCCACCTTCCTGAATCTCTGCAGCACCCCTGGCCCTGGTTGTGTGATGTCATCAGGGCAGCCATCAGGGGGGTCTGTGGTGACTGGTGTCCCAGGCCCTTACAGAGAGGGGGCCTAACTCTGGCTCTTACCGCCAATACCAGGAGTGCTGCACCAGGCTGTGAGTCAACAGCGGGCTGATGCACAGGGAGGACTTCTTAAAACAAGCCTTACCTCCGTATCAACTCCTGTAGGTCCACATCGCTCCACGTATATGTGACATCAGAATCATTTTTTGGGGGTTGGTGGGGGGCTGTCTATTTTGTCAGTCCTGGGCCCCACAATTTCTGATGGCAACCCTAGGTGTTACAATGGATGCGTGGGAAGCGGGAGGGGGGAGGAGGGGCAGAAGAGGGCGCAATGGCACTGCTCCCTAGTAAAAGTAATCACTTCTATGATACTTACCTGACCAGAAGTAGTGACATATGTGATCCTCAAGTTGTAGTAGATACATTTTAAAACAATGCAATTCTCTAGTGATGTATACTATAAATAGGCCTATGTTTTTTTTGCATTAAAAATAAATCTTTACTATATACAGGTAGCAAAGAAAGCTTTGCAGATTTCTAAAAGGAAATGTATTTCCCACCTTTTGAATATCAAACATTTCGTGGCCATTATAACTTTAAAGATCAGTATCTCAATTTTGACATGTTTATTTTAGTGTTAAAATGAAATAAGGCTACAGTCATTTCATTGCATAACTTTGAAGCTGCTATTTTCCTTTTCTTTAAGATTTTTCTTTTCTCACTGCAGCTCATAGTTGCTTTTAGGAATTATTAATGCTTTGCACTACCTTATGCTCATTTTCTTCTTACAACATATGACAGTTACATCTTTCTTTTCAAGCCCAGTAGCATGATCAGCATCAGTTTGTAACTTTCTTATTAGCCAACATCAATGAGATGTATTCCTTAGAGTCCATGAATAATAACTGTTTTTGTTTTTTGTTTTTGCTTTAAAAAGCAAAAAGGTAAAGTGAGCTCTTAACAGAAAGACATATTATGTCAGAGAAGATGTAGAATTGTAAAGTAAAATTTGAATTTTGATTTTGTTAAACATAATATTATAATTGATGCTAAAGGTTGCATATACAAGGACAACAAACTACTATAATACACAAGTGGCGTTTTAAATATGTACAGTTGAAGCATGATTTGTTTAGATAAACATTGTGATCAAACACCTCTGAGCCACGGGGAAAATGCCAGGTCAAGCCGTATTATACCTGCTCACTCAATTATAATATTCTAGAAGTTTTGTTAAATTGAATCTTATTATTGCCACTGAAGGTGTACATACAATGATATTAAGGGGATGTAATGCAGTCCTGTCATTTCTATATATGCAGATAAAGCACTATGCATTTGGATTGTAATTCAGTGTCTACTAGTCATGAGAAAAAATAGTTGCTCACTCCATATTAACCCTGCTTACTCATCCTATGTATGGGGTAGTTAGAAATCAACATTGTAGTCAAGTTACCATGTGACAAGCAACAATGTGGGTCCCATCTGTTCATAAAATATCTGAAAATAACTTGTATTACAGGTTGAGTATCCCTTATCCAAAATGCTTGGGACCAGAGGTATTTTGGATATCGGATATTTCCGTATTTTGGAATAATTGCATACCATAATGAGATATCATGGTGATAGGACCCAAGTCTAAGCACAGAATACATTTATGTTACATATACACCTTATACACACAGCCTGAAGGTAATTTTAGCCAATATTTTTTATAACTTTGTGCATTAAACAAAGTGTGTCTACATTCACACAATGTATTTATGTTTCATATACACCTTATACACACACAGCCTGAAGGTCATTTAATACAATATTTTTAATAACTTTGTGTGTTAAACAAAGTTTGTGTACATTGAGCCATCAAAAAACAAAGGTTTTATTGTCTCACTCTCACTCCGTATTTCGGAATAGTCCGTATTTCGGAATATTTGGATATGGGATACTCAACCTGTATTATTATTATTATTATTATTATTTATTGATATGGTGCCACAAAGGTTCCACAGCACCTAACAAAGTACATAAACACATGGACAAATACAGGGTATATAAACATTGTTGCATCAGGGGACACAACCCTAAAATAATAATTTGGGTGACAGAAACCAAGTGTTAGGTGCTGATAAAGGGAGTAATGGAGTAAAAAATAGTCTAAGAAAAGGAAAAACATGTGGGGAGAGGGCCCTGCTCGTGACAGTTTACATTCTGATGAGGAGGGACAGACAGACAGGAGTGACACAGATGGGGTAGAAGTGTGCATGTCACAGAGGGTTTAGGATGAGAGATGGCTGGGTTTCCTGAAGAAATGGGTTTTGAGAGCTTGTTTAAATGTTTTTAGAGAGGTGGAAAGTTTGATAGGGAGAGGTCGAGATTCCAGAGCTATAGAGCACCACAGCCAAAATCTCAGAGGCAGGAATGGGAGAAAGGAACCAGTTGGCTGGAGAGGCGGCATGTATTTGTGGAGTGAAGAGGGCATGTGGGAGTGTAAAGGGAGATAAGGTCAGATATGTAAATGGGAGAGGAATGGGTTAGAGCTTTGTAAGTTAAAAGCTTAAATTGGACTCAGAAGGGGAAGAGGAGCCAGTGTAGGATTTGTAAGAGAGGAGAGGTGGACGTAGTACATATGGAGAGGAAGATGAGTCGGGCAGCAGCATTGAGGATAGATTGGAGTGGAGAGAGGTGTTTGTTAGGGAGGCCAGAAAAGAGGAGATTACAGTAGTCCAATCTGGAGATGACCAGTGAGTGAATTAGAGTCTTATTAGCATCCCGGGTGAGGAAGGATCTAATCCTGATATTAAGGAGAGGGAGGAATCAAGGTTAATGCCAAGACAACATACTTGAGGGATAGAGGAAGTAGTTGTGCTATCAATAGATAGTGATATTGTGGGAGGTGAGGATATGGGGGAGGGTTGAATGATGATCAGTTCAGTTTTATACATGTTAAGGTTAAGAAAGTGCTTGAACATCCAAGAAGAGAAAGCAGAGAGACAGTTGGAGATAGAAGTGAGAAGAGAGGGAGACAGATCAGAGGAGGAAAGGTAGATTTTAGTATCATCCGCATAGAGGTGATATTGACCGTTGAAAGAGCGAATGATCTCACTTAAAGATTAAAGAGGACGTATAGAGTGGGAAAAGGAGAGGCTCAAGAACAGAGCCTTTGGGGACACCTATGGCTACTGGAAGTGGTAGGCGGTGTCATGAGCGGAGACAGAAAAGGAGCAGACAGAGTTGTATGAGGATAGAAGAAAGCAGTATCTTGCAGACCAATAATGTGAAGGATTTGCAGGAGAATAGGGTGGTCCACAGTGTCAAAAGCAGCAAAGAGGTCAAGGATAATAAGCAGAGAATAATGAACCTTAGATTTGTGAAGGCAGTTTTAGTGGAGTGGAGAGGATGAAAGCCAGACTGAAATGGGTCAAGCAGGGAGTGGGAGGAAAGAAATATAGTAAGGCAGTTGTAGACAATATGCTTTGGTAGTTTGCACGCAAAAGGGAGGAGAGAGATGTTAGAATCAGTGGCAGGTTTTTTAAGAATTTAATATCCGTCAATATAATTTCTTTCATTAACCTAGCAAGTTGGTCCCATAATCATTATTATTATTATTATTATTATTATTGTTATTGTTATTAATATTTATTTAGCACCACTATATTACTCAGTGTTGTACAGTAAATATTTATCTTTTACATATCTATCTGCCCGCAGCAGCAAATTAACCTACCTGAATGTATTTGGAGTCAATTCTAACCTGACACTGGTATAGGTGAACTTGTTGACAAATGTGTCTCCAGTTCTGGCCCCAAACGTGAGCAGATAGTGGGAAATCCCACTAAAATCTAAATTCTTTTGACCTCAATACTGTCTATAAAAGTGGGAATGAATGCAATCAAAAAGCCAATGAGCAATGTCATGATTAATGCAGTAACCAACCGGTTACAGATACTTAGTTTACCGCACTGCGCCAAATGGCTATTTTGCATAATGGTACAGGAGGTAAATGAATTAATAAATATTTTACCAATGTTGAAAAATAATTAAATGTAGAATTTTCCCACAACTTCTGCAGCCAGCAATGCAGCTACAGTATCAATTAATGCCTAGCATTTTTTTTGTAACAAACCATATCCAATAATTCTTCTAACATTATTATAAACTGAAATATAAGGCTTTGCTGAAGGATATTTGTTGAGACACATTATCACATTATCAATTACTTCCAGATACAGTGTTTTCAATTGCACAGATGTATAATTTATCATAGCTATTTCTTGGTTCCGCTGAGTGATTACTCTTGGTGCTGTAGCCGTATTGTCTGTATACTTTGAGCAATTGCCTGAAATCAGAAAAAGATTGTCCTTCTTAGTGGGAGTATTATTACACAAGATTTAATGACACTCATTGAGATTACATTTAAAGAAAAACAGTTTTCTATTTGATTAAGAAAAATAATAAATCTAAACAGAAACTTGCACGCATTTAAGCAATGACTGATATGTTTACTATTGTGGTTTGTATTACAATAGGGGAAATTGTGGGCACAAAACAGCATACTGGCTCTTCCATCAAATCGATAAAGCACAAGAACATGAAAATAAGAGTATTCATATAAATATTCAGTAAAGGTCAATTACGGTAGTGCAATGTATTTCTTTAAGGGGAAATTAACCTATTTCCATGCCTCGTGCATTGCAACATTACATTCTTGTCAATTTCCCCCTCAAAATCTCTCTGCTCCTACTTTTAAAGAACTGTAGGTTCAACTAATAATGGGAAAACGTGCATGGTGGGTAAAGTAACAACATTACTCCCGACATTCCCATAGATACATAGCATCTGCATAACACAGCAATTTTTTTTAATATGTGACATGTTATAATGAGGATGTGTGATATAAATAATCACATTTTAATGTAATCTCCTATAGACCATATTCAAAAACAAAAACATTTTCAAGTGTGTTTTCTATCTACCATTCAGTGTACTGTAATAAAAATTAGTAATAATAATATTTTTATTTATATATCACTCTTTCTCCAACAGGACTAAACAGATATAGACAAGCCATTTTTATATATAAAATCGTATATGTACATATGTACGTACGTACGTACGTACGTACGTACGTACGTACGTATGTACGTACATATGTATGTATGTATATATGTTCCAGTCTAACTCTGGAATGCCTGGAGCAATTTACACCAAACTTGGTACACATATGCCTTACAATCTGGAAAGAAATACTGTGGGGGTAAGATACCCCTAGCACCCCTAGAGGTGGGGGTAGGAAGGGGGTGACATGTAAAAAAAACATAGTTTTTGAGCACAACTCTGGAATGCCTAGAGCAATTTAAACCAAACTTAGTACATATATGACTTACAGTCTGGAAAAAATACTGTGGGGGTAAGACACCCCTAGTATCCCTAGGGGTGGGGGTGGGAATGGGGTGACATATAAAAATCCATAGTTTTAGGGCATAACTCTGGAATGCCTGGATCAATTTTCACAGAGGCACACACGGGTAGGGGCAGAGGCACCCACATGTTATGGCAGAGGCACCAACATGTAAGGGCAGAGGCACCCATGTGGGCAGAGGCACCCACGAGTAGGGACAGTGGAACCCACGTGTGTGGGCAGGGCACCCTTGGGTAGGGGCAGTGGCATGCACGGGTAGGGGCAGAGGCACCCACAGGTAGGGGCAGAGGTACCCACAGGTAGGGGCAGAGGCACACATGGGTAGGGGCAGAGGCACACATGGGTAGGAGTAGAGGCACCCACGGGTAGGGGCAGAAGGTAGGGCAGGGGCATCCACAGGTAAGGATAGAGGCACACACGGGTAGGGGCAGAGGCACCCATGGGTAGGGGCAGAAAGTAGAGACAGAGGCATCCACAGGTAAGGATAGAGGCACACATAGGGAGGGGCAGAGGCACCTACAGGTAGGGGCAGAGGCACCCATGGGTAAGGATAGAGGCACCCAAGCATAGGGGCAGAGGCACACACGGGTAGGGGCAAATACACCCATGTGTAAGGGCAGAGGCATCCACGTGTTAGGGCAGAGGCACCCATGGGTAGGGGAAGTGGCACGCACGGGTAGGGGTAGGGGCAGTGGCACCCACTGGTAGGGGCAGAGGGTAGGGGCAGAGGCACCCAAAGGTAAGGATGGGGGTGCCCACGGGTAGCAGCAGAGGCACCTATGGATAAGGGTAGATGCACACACAGGTGGGGCAGAGGCACACACAGCTGGGGACAGAGGCATACTTTAGTGTCGAAGCTAAGCAAGGAGACCTAGGGCCCTTTGACATAGAGTCAGCCTGCAAGCCTAACATATTTAACATACAGCATGCAGAACTTGGCCTGTCATCCAAGCATTTACAGCACTGAGCAGAGCAGCATCATAGGTGGGACAGGGCAGAGAAGGAGGCGGATTATTCTCCCCAGCACCAGCATTTTTACAGCATCAATCCGGGGAAGCCCAGTGATGCGGCCTTACACAGATTGGCATTATTCTTTAAATACCATAACGAAGCATGGGTTTTCAGCCAGTATAGACATAAAAAAGAAAATGAAAATCGCAAAATAAGTATAGGGGTTGGTGTAGGCATTTTGGGTAACAACTTTCATGGATTGTATATTCCACCCTCACAGGGCACCAGGTGAGGCAGCCATCTGTATAGGATTACCCTTCGTGGAATAGATTACCCCTAGAAGAGATGACACACAATGGGGTCATTGAAGCATCCTAACACTAAAAGTAGGATCCCAATAAAACTGTCAGGTCCATGTACAGTATCTTTCATCCCATCCACAAGCATTCCAGATGAAGCAGCCATGTTGGGTGTATTATGAAGTTTAAACTGTGAGAAGTGAGCCATACAAGGGCCCAAGGCATGTATAGAAAGCTGACACTTGTGATGATATGCCCTGCATGAAAAGATCCATGTGAAGTACATCCTACCCGCGGAAGAACCATCCAAGGCAACCATTATGGGTGTGGAATTTGTGGAGGTACACATTACAGGAATAGCACAAAGTGGAGTGGAAGTACAGTATGCTGCAAGAAAAAAAACTAAAATGATAAAAACACATTTTCCAAGTGATCTGTGCTCGCACAGCAGGGCCTCCGTTGCAGGACTCCAGAGGGGTAAGAATATTCTATGGGTGCAGTGTGGACAGTGTGGGCCCCCCTGGACCCAAGGGAACACACACACAGCAACCATTATAGAAACGCTTATGCCTATCCCTATGCATACTTAGGAGACCAGAAAAGTGATCAATCACCTTAAAATACTGTACCCCTATAATATCCTGGCCTCACATTTTTACACTGCATAGAATGCTGATGTTTTTTCTTTTCCTCTGGAAAAATAGAATACAAGAAATTCTTGATGATATTTTAAATCTAATATTCAGTGATAATTACTTTAATAAGTTCCTTCTTCATGTTTTACAAAGTAAACAAATCTAATATTTGTATTTTAATAATATTATTATTATTATTATTATAAATAATAATAAGAAGAAGAAGAAGAAGAAGAAGATGATGAAGAAGAAGAAGAAATTAATATGTTTCATGCATGTACTTCCAGCTAAAAAGACAGCATTTACAATTGCTGCCATACTGTAATATTCAAGCACAAAACAGCATTAGACCAATGGGTCCCATTACAGTAGGTCTTAAAAGCAACATCTGCAGTAGATGCTTTGTTATATATCTACTGTACATTTACTACAGTTATAAAGTCATTTATTACACTTTTTATGAGTGTAATGTTTCAGAAGATTTTTTTTCGTTCTCCATATCATTCCCACTGTGAAAAATGTGAAACCCATGAATTTAAATACAAAAATACACCCCCACTGCATTGATTTTGTCTTATATTGCCAAGAGAATTACATTTTCCTTTTATTACTTCAACATTTTATATTCTGAAGTACAGTAATTAATGTTTGCATTTGCAACCTGTGGGTTACTGAACTTACTGTGCATGTACTACATAATCCAACATGTTACAAACAGTTAATAAACAAATGTAATGTTAATTTGCACAGGTGACTATAAAAAAGGCACTTGAAGTAATCCTTCGAAGAGCCCTGCTCCATCTTGCTCTCTCTATTATGGTCTTTCCTATACTCCTTCTTCTTCTTCTTTTGTCTCACCCCCACCCCCGCTTCCTAGCTTTGTAGACTCCTTTCGATGGTTTCCTTTTCTCCTATCTGACCCATCAGTTTTCATTGGCTTTTAAGATCTAACGATTTGGTGTACCAACAACAAAACTGTACACTCTATTGGCTGTAATGTATATAACTGTACCTTTCAGTTTTTCTTTGAATATACAGAAAATGAAGATATGAAATTAAATTACACTTTAACAATTATTAGTGGTAATCATAAGATGTGTACTTACTTGTTCAAGGTCTGCACAGGGTAAACTGCACCATGTGTGCTAGTTTTATTGTTTATCATGGTGATGCCTGCATTTAGCATCTTCATGTGTGATTGGCAGAGCCAGCGCTAGGCATAGCCAAACTAGGCAAATGTCTAGGGGCATGCATTCTAAGACTAGGGATGGCTCAGCTTGACAGTAGGTAGTGCCAGGATCGGGACAGGTTTGCAGGACACCTGACCTAGATGGACTGATGAATGGTTGGATGGAAGACATTAGCGGCTCTGATCTGGCTGCCCTACCACTATCTGAGTTCTTAGGGGAGCTCCAATCAGAGGGCAGCTCATACAGCCGACAGCAGTGGGAGCAGGGAGCACAGACAGTGGGGGCAGCGGGCTGTAATAAAAATGACCTCAGGAGGAGGGCTGCTACTCTATTGGACCTTGGTGGAGTCTTGCACTGACTCCCTGCAGCCAGGCTCCAATATCTGTGAAAAAAGGATGTATACTGGTGCCGGCTGTTAGTCCGATAAATAAAGGGTTGGTTAAACAATTTATTAAACATTCAATAAAAAAGGAGAGGTGCCACACCTCTCTAATAGTATTAAATTAAAAGTTCACAAAAAGACCACTTATATCTCACTCAATAGTGGGCAATCCACAGTATGTGGTTAGGGCTCATTCCTCAGTATAGCAAAGGTTTGATGTTACCCGATCTTTCAATTGCAGTCCCCAGGGTATCTCAAATTCAGACAGCAGCAAAGGGAAATGATCCGTGTCCAAACAAAATCTCACTTGTAGAGTGTTGTAGAAGCAATGAGTCCAATTGATGCTAGGAATGGAAAGGAGTAAAATCAGTGCTTGTGGTCAGTGGTGATGATCTTCACGCATTTCGCTGGTCTAATGGCTGCCAGCTTCCTCAGGAGCATATCAGGCTTCAATATCTGCAGAGTCCAGGCAGAGTGAGGCCATAGCTTTATTGGCTGGGTGAGTGCTGTACAGGAGGTGCAAGGGGTGCAGGGGTGGGGTGGGGGGGTTGGGATTAATAATATGTGTGTGGCATTCTGTGTATTAAGGCATTACTAATGTGTGGCATAATGTGTAATCAATTATCAGTACTTTGCGCATGTTCAGGACAATCTCTGTGCATGCGAGAATAAGTTCTGTGACAACAAAAGCAGCCCAGCATCAGACTGTCAGTGATTGACAGTCTGATGCCATTTGGGGGTGGGAGAGTGTGGCGACATATATGTGAAATACCACCCCCACCCCTCCAACCCTGCCTTTGTAACACATTATGGGCCTAATTCAAAGTTGGATACAGATGAAGTCATCGCTAAGTATTTTGGCATCTGTATACATTGTAATACCGCCTGGTTCATCATTACACGCCACCATTGGTCACATCATCAAAATTTGTCCAGCAAGTTGCAGTCTTTCTGTTTGAGTATGGCCTCCAAAGTGAACAACTGAGGATCTGAGTACACAAACACCCATAAGATTCACCCTGTGCATCTGTTAAACCACTATCCATTTATCACCCAGGAACACCCAGCACTTTTCCAAAACGTTTCTGATACAGCACATCTTAATCGTAACAGCACCTTTATGCGTACAATCTGTGTATTGCTTATGCCAAGGGAGATTTTAGAACAAAGTGCCTTATCACATCTTCACTTTGGCCTCCAGTTTTCAATGGTAATAGAGGAAAAACTGTCAACTGTATATTACTTCATATCTTTACAACACTGTAATCATTGAAATAGACCACAATGCACAATGCAAAAGTAGCAAAGCAAATGGACAAATCTATTGCTTTTGATTGGATGACCAACGTACAGTACTACCAAAGCATAGCTCTATTTCTTAACATCCCAAATGAGAACTCACTTTGCCACTAGCAATTGGTGCTGGCTAACCCAGGTCATGAAATCTACAGACAACATTGTTAAATGGAGCCCAGGGCCAAGATGTAATGAAGTCCGAGTTCGGCGGCCACGTGGGATGCCGGCCAAATTCAGTCGTTATTTTAAATGCCTTATACATGATTGCCCCTTTAGAAAATGTCTGAGTTTGGCCGGTATCCTGCCCAACCGCCGAACTCAGACTTCATTACAATTTGCCCCACATGTCTATGTCACTAGTCTATTCTCACTAGGTGATGGCTGTGTTGACATTTAGTTAAAAATTTTAATGCTATGAGTTGTCTCTTAACTGAGTGCTATTTTGCATGTCTCTTCAATCACAATAACATCACATGCCTGAGTCACCCGACTTAAAGGTCAGACTGATTAGACAGCAGGAGCATGTTGTTTACTTGGTTCCATAAAAGTGTCTGCATATGCCCAAGACTTTCACTGTGTTCTTGGTGCTTCACAGTGTTGTACAGCTGTAGAGTACTTAGCCCAAGAGAGGTTGATAGCAAATCATATTGCCTGGGGTATATCTTCTATCACATGCTGTTATCTTCAATAAAACCTACTCTGGTTTGGAATCAACATTTGGTCTAACCTCCTTGCTCATATCTGCTATGCAATTACCAAGTTGAAGGAAACTGCCAATATACTGTATTATGCACTGCTGATGCAAACAACAAAAACTTCACATTAAAGACTCTATAGAGAAAATATTGTATTAATGTAATGTACCCATTAACAACTTTAAGTACATAAACCTTAGACATCAGATTCACATTACAGTTTCCAGATCATAGACTGTTAGCTGGTAAAATTAAAAACATATTAGGAGATAACTTGCAAGTGGGCCTTGAGATTTTGACTGCCTAGAGGCCTCCATAGGGTTTAATCTGGCACTGTCTGAGATGCTACAGGAAGTTTTACTTGCATTAGATTAGAGCTAGGACTATTCTACCAGCAGGAGCACTGTCAAAAGTGATGGACTCCTAGTAGTCAAGCTCAAGCAGATTTTTTTTTTTTGGTAGGTGTAGTTAGTTATTACCTCTTTCCATACTTGAATATTTTGCCTAGCTAGAAATTAAGTGAGCAACTTGTTTTTTTTTTTTTTTTTGCCTACATTAATGTATATTCAGAGATCCCCCAAACTTTTTAAGTTTCTTCTGTAGGAAACATTTTTCTTAAATGTAGTAAATCGGTAATTAAGCAAACCTCAACTTCCACATGCTTTGTGGGGGCTCAGAATAGACATAAAAAAATAGCGCTGTTCATTTATTCTATAAACCATTTGTGCAGCCTGGGACTTACAGTACAACAATAAAGGGTCTATTTATCAAGTAATATTTTTAGGCTATTGGGTGTACTCTGCAGGTACCTGCAAATATTAGATATATGTACAGGGGCAGCAGCAGTACATATATCTCATATATGTATTGATTGTAGAAGTATCCCCCATGGGTTTCTATGGGGGATGCTTATTTATGAAAATTAACAAGTTCTGAAATGAAAAGCATTCCGGAGCTTGGTCCAGGTAGCTAATGCAATCTTCAGATGGCGTTAGACATTATAATCTGTAGGCAACAGTCAGTAGAGTTTGCAGAGTAGCATTCACCATTCTCCACTCTCACATGCGCAGTCAGCAGACCACACATATGCATAACGGTGTTAGGGTACTAAGGATATATGTCCTAAGCAGTGATAAAAGTGGAGAAGTGAGTCAGTGGAGAAGTTGCCCATGGCAACCAATCAACTGCTCTGTACACTTTATAGTATGCAAATTATAAATGTTACTTCAATTGTGATTGGTTGCCGTGGGCAACTTCTCCACTGGCTCACTTCTCTAATTTTATCACTGCATATTACATCTCCCCTTAAAAGAGAAGTGAAGTAATCACATTGGCATAGCCCCTCTCCCTGCATGTGTTTTTTTGTTATGCATTCATTTGATCCTTAATTTGTTATTGCCATAAATTATAATTAACAAGCCTGAAATTAATATATATGTTCTTAAGACAGAGCCTATATATATATATATATATATATATATATATATATACAGAGAGAGAGAGAGAGAGAGAGAGAATTGAAAGTGATCTGTTCCATCTCTGACATGCGCACTGAAGGGTGATGTAAGAGTTGGGCTATCCACAGCAGCAAAAGAGATCAGACTATCACCAGGAGAGGACAGGAGGACCAGTAAGTGTAGCAGGAGGAAATATGGAGGGTTGGTACGGGTCTGGCTGTGGTGACCTGACATAAACCCAGTCCATTTTGTTAGTTAGTTAGTTAGTTAGTTAGTTAGTTAGATATTTAATTAGTTAGTTAAATAATAATATGTGTGATTTAGAATCAGTCAAAAAGTCACCAGGCATATTTTATAAAGAAAGAGAAAAAACATAAAAGTATAGTGTTTGAATTTGTGTAATGTACAGTGTCTTTCCACACATATAGTACAGTATATCAGCTTTCTTTTTCAGATGACCACACGTGGACCAATTCTGTCGCTCCCCACTTAGGATCAGAATAAATTTGGCCATGAAAATATTTCTCAAAATTGGGTGAGAACTGACCACATGGCTAACACCTCAGTGATCTTGGAAGATTACTGCACACACAGACTGTTAGTGTGCATACCTCCCAACTGTCCCAAATTTTGTGGGATAGTCCCATTTTTTAGGGACTGTGCCACTGTCCTACATGCGGGTCGCAGTGTCCTGCTCTATTCCACGGGAAAGAGGAACAGGGAGCATGGTCAGAAGAATACAAAGCGCTGTACATGCCCCCTCAGTGATGAAAACGGGGGTGTAGCTCATGATACGGTACTTCCTGTGAGGCCATGTCCCCTATCTGTGAGGCCATGCCCTTTAAATTCAGGGGCACGCATATGTCCCTCTTCAGAAGCGTTCAAAGTTGGGAGGTATGAGTGTGGTACCCTACATGGGGGGCATTTTAAGAGAGGTGGAGGCACATGTGCAGCTTCCACCATCCAGGTTCCCTTCACTCTAGCCGGCAGCACTGTAGAGTCTGAGCGCTAGGGGCTCAGACTCTAATATGCATGCACAGATCTCAGGGGAAAAGTGACACTGTGGTCATTTACCTAGTGATTTCTTTATTGTGCTTGCGCAAAATGCCAGGAAAATGTCCACTGTGCATTTCTCGGTGATAATTTTGCTCTTGCTGATGCAAAACGGGGACTCTGGAGAGGTGAGTATTAAAGAAATGGGTGTCACATGTGTAGTGTAAGCCCCCTTGGACTCGGAGGATCATATGCACTGCACACACTGCAGCCATTATAAATATAGCAGTGTCACGGGTGTTGGTGTGTGCTCTGATAAGTTAGGTCTATATGGTACCTTACAGTTGTGGTGGCCAATCCCAGGATCGGGATCGGCGGGATCCCAGGATTTAGGGCCCAAAATGGCCGGGATTCAATCCCGGGATTGGAAGCTCCAATCCCGGGGATTGAGGGATCAGCATTGAGCGTCCACAGGACGCTCAGATGCTGCCCGGCTTCCTCCTTCCAGCTCCCCAGCGCAACATGAGAGGTCATGCTGCACCGTCAGCTGCTGCAGGGAGCCGCCAGGAGAGATCAGAGGTTGTTCCCCACCCGCCCACCCCCGATATAAAGTGAGCTATGTGTGCAGTGCGGGCAGGGCGAGGGGGCGGCCACATAGCTAAAAGCCAATCCCAGGTATTCTGGGAATCCCGGGATTGCCCATTTTCCAATCCCGATACCCGGATTGAAAAAATGGCCCGGGATTGGCTTCCCTACTTACAGTTGAGTTGACTGCTCAATAGTAGCAGTACCTCAGTCCAATAGTAATAGGGGTAAATGTAATAGGGTCCGAGTTGCCAAAGGTCTGGGATTTCATCCGAGAATGTCCGTGGTTCTAAAGTGGCAATCATTTTCAACCTGGTTTTGCCTTGTAAATGATTGTCACTTTAAAAATACGCCCATACTCGGATGAAATCCTGGACCGCTGGCAACTCAGACCAGTAGCATATTTATAATGGGTGCAGTCCTGGGAGGCCCTTACCGCACACCCTGCACCCATTTTTTCAACACTCACCCTCCGGAGTTCTGCATTGGGAGCAGCAACACTACAGAAATCATAAGGAAAATGGCCTGCTGACATTTTTTGTCAGTTTTTCGTGCACGTGCAGTATGGAAATCACCGGGAAAATGTCTTCCATGTCATTGTCCCAGAGACCTGCACATGCACACTAGATTCTGGGACAGTGCTAGGGACCCAGAGTGAGTGTACAATGTACAATGCTGCTGGCTATAGGGGAAGGGGGATGGGGTAGACAGAGTCTGCACACGAGCCACCTCCTCTCTAGATAAGCCCCTGACTCAGACCCTATTACACAGCCTAATTCAAGGTTGATTGCAGAACAACAATTTCTCCTAATGGGCAAAACCGTGTGCAATGCAGGGGCGGAGGGGGGGGGGGGGGGGGGCAGATATAACATGTGCAGAGAGAGTTAGATTTGGGTGGGGTGTGTTCACACTGTTATCTAAATTGTAAAAATAAAGCAGCCAGTATTTACCCTGCACAGAAACAGTATAACCAATCCAAATATAACTCTCTCTCTCTCTGTACATGTTATATCTTCCCCACCTGCAGTGCATGGTGCATGGTTTTGCCCATTAGAGGTAAATGTTGTTTTGCAATCAACCTTGAATTAGGCCCTTACCCCATACAGTTACATTATAGTTTTCAGCAGGAATGTATTGCTTATTTAGTTTAACTTGTGCCTCCACAGAGCTTTACTATGCCTCCCAGCTGTGACACATTGCCTCTGGATCTCTCAGACACACTGCTGGCACTTCTGCTGTGCCTCCAAGTACAGCCCAGTATTGGCTTACAGACATGTGGTATATCACCATGCTCCTTAGTTTCTCTGTGTCTGCACCAGTGAATCACTTTCCTTTTGTCCGCTTGTCCCTTTCTAGCACTTCATGGCTCCACTTAGTGGCAGCCTCCCATATTGCAATATCCATTGACTCCTATTAGAGCCAGATTTATTACATCAGCAGTCATCTGCCATCTGACATGTACCAATATACCTGAAATTATTGCATTGATTTCAATCAGATTATTATGGTGCACACACATACTGCAATATCACAGCAACTATGGGGGTTAGTCAGAGTTATTAGAAAACTAAAAAAGCACACTAATGGGCAAAACCATGTTGCATTGCAGGTGGGGCCGATATAACATTAGCACAGAACTGAAATCTAAATTGCAGTGTAAAAATTAAGCAGCCAGTATTTATCCTGCACAGAAACAATATAACCCACCTGAATTTAAATCTCTCTGCACATGTTATATCTGTCCCACCTGTAGTGCAACATGGTTTTGCCCAATTGATAATTTTTTTGGTTTGCTAACAACTCTGAATAACCCCTATGTCCAGTATTATGCGGTGCTCTTTATTGATATAAATGACAAAAGCACTGACTCAAATGTTTTGACTTGGGCGCAATAATCAAAGCCAGGAGTCATCTTAAATTCACGCTGGTAATGCCTGGCACACAACACCGTGACATCTGGATGTCTACAGTATTGGCATTCTGAAACACTCCTCAATAAAAAAAATCCTGCGCTGAAGTCCCATGAAATGCAGAGGTATTCATTACCTGGAAACGGAATACCATTATGATTACTATGATGATTATTTCTTTAATTAAAGCTGGTATGGGCTGAAAACTTCAGTACTTACTGTCCAACAACAATCTCACATATTCAAGTTTAGTAAAGCTAGGAGAGTTTACAATAAATGATTATTAACCATATACAGTACTGGACAGAACATCCTTAGGGCAGATTTTTTAACAATGAATATTACATTTGATTTGATGATGTGAGAAATTCTAAGTAAGTTTAAATGTCTAGCACTAACTGCAATCAAGTCTATAAATAAATATTGCGGGCAATTTCTGGACTGCAAGTATATGAATCCTGCCAGTACTGTAATTCTTGTATGAAATTAATTATGAAACAGATGGTTGTGTACATTTTTATATCCCCTAGGATTCTTTTATTGAAAATAAAATAGTTGTTAGGTTTAGTAAAAACAAAAGTATAGAACATATCTCTTTTCCATGGCGAGTGTACACAGACTTTAACCAGACAATAAATAATAGGAGTTTGTTGCAGACACTTGTTTTCTTTTCAGCCCACTCCACATTCATTAGTGAGCATATGTAGCTGTGTGGTTAGGCGCTAAGTGACGAGACTCTTAAGACATATTTGTAAAACAAATGAATACTACAATTTTAGTTATTTGCAGACAGCGGGGGAGATGCTGTTATCATTAAAAGGCGGCCTGAAAAATATTTGCCTAAGCAAAATATTTAATTAAGTAGCATCAGCCCCAAGCAAATACGTATCGCTCATTTATATCTGCTGTTATTGAGCCGCAGTCACACCATGTTCTGCTTTGCAATTTTATTTTTTTTATATGTAGTCTTCCTCGTATAGAGTAATGATTCTTAAGAATAGCAAAGCATCATCAAGAACACAGAACTTCTCACTGCATTAATTACATTTATTTTTTCATTTCTCATTAACTCGCAGCTCTTAATATATTAAAAGAAATAACAGTGTTTTTTATTTACTTTATAAACTAGGAGCCAGTGTTTTTGATTGAATGGACCAGTAGATTTCATAAATTATTAAGTTAAACAATAAGTGCCTGATTCTGATTTATGGGTTTATTCAATGAATGTCAGTTCCTGTCCGACGGAGAGGATCCGACAGTTCACTATTCATT